>NW_020837971.1:6520817-6737201 GCF_003676395.1 Aethalodelphis obliquidens
AAAAAAAAAAAAAAAAAAAAAAAAAATTTCAGAAATTTCCAAAAAGCAAAACTTGAATTTTCCAGTCTCTGGCAGCTATTTACACAGCATTTACATTGTATTAGATATTATAAGTAATCTAGAGGTAATTCAAAATATATGGGAGGATGTGCATCGGTTATATGCAAATACCACGCCATTTTATATAAGAGACTTGAGCATCTGTGGAACTAATCCCATGAATTCTGACGGACTACTGTACTCGTATTGATTAGTTTCCATAGTAATCATGTTTGGAAACAACCCAGGGATATTACATGACTAAAATGGATACTTCTCCCTTTCATCAAAAGTGAGGGCCATAATACAGTATACTCTGAAGTATAATAACTTTTTTATTGCATCAAAATTATGGAACAGATCTATTAAAATTACACCAAAATATAAAATGCAAAAAATGGTGGAAATTCAAGGAAGAGTTGACAAATCCACTACTACAGCAGGGGATTTCAACAGAGTCTCTGTAAATTACTGTTAGGTTAAGAAGACAAAAATTGTAAGGATATAGGAGATTTGAAAAAAAACATAATTAACAGGCTTGATTTACCACATAGACATCTTTCTAAGCACATGCAGAACATTTACGTAAGTTGACCACCATGTACAAGGGTATAAAACAAGTCTAAACAAATTTTAAAGGATTGGTATCATAAAAATCATATTTCTCAATATAGATGTCAGCAATCAAAATAGATGTCAGTACTTAAAAGATAAAAAATTCATAGGTTTGAGAATTCAAAAACATGCTTTTAAATAACTCAAGTTAAAGAAGAAATTTTTTTTTTAAATATTTAATACTGAGTGATAACAAAAATAGCACATGTCAAAACTTGTAGAACACAGTGAAAGCTGTACTAAGAGGGAAATGGAGCCTTAAAAGCTGGAAATTAATGCTGAATTCAACTTAAGTAGTAAGACTTAAGAATAAACAAAAAGTGTAGGAAGAAGGAGAAATAAAGATAAAAACAAAACTTATTAAATAGGCAACAAATATCAAATAGGGAGAATCAATAAAGCCAAAATTTTGGTTTTGAAAAAAGTTAACATACCAGAGGTACAAATTAATAATAAGTGGGAAAGTTTTCATAAATAAGTATACAGCTAAAATTACAAAGAAAATACTATCAACAAACTTTATGCTAATAAATTTAGTTCTATGGTCTGATTGTTTGTGTCCCCCTGCTCACATCCCATCACCAAATTCATGTGTTGAAATCCAAATGCCCAATGTGATGGTGTTAGCAGGTGGAGCCTTTGGGAGATGCTTAGGACGTGAGGGTGGAGCCCGCCTTTGGAGATTAGTGCTCTAATAAAAGAGGCCCCACAGAGATCTGCAGCTCCTTCCTGTGCACGTGCAATTCCAAGATGGTCTCTCTACACATCCTTGCCTCTGCCCCAGAGACAGAATGCTGCTTTTTGTGACTTGGTACTTGCTTGTCTGCCTGGAGGATGGTGGAGTATCCTCTGTTGTCCGTTTCTGCTTCAGGCTTAGGCGGGCCATGAACCTCAGGAGTGGTTTTTTTCTCAATAAACCTGTCCTCCTCCCCGTAGCAGCTAAACTCTGTGGTGTGTCTTTGGGGGATCTTGTGTGGGAGAGTATTTCCTGCTCCATTTCTAGGAGTAGAGGGGTTTTCCTTTCATTCTTCTCCAGCTGTAGTTTTAGCTTTTCACATGCACCGTGAAGGTGACAGGGTTTGCTGCCTTTCTTCCAAAGGCTTAAAACTTTTGTTTTATACAGAACAAGGGTCCAGGCAGTGCTTTTTTTCAGTTCCTAATGCCCAACATTTCTCAAAGTTCATTTCCCAAAGGAGAGGTGGCCACTTCCTTTCCTGTAGACTTGCACCTCCAAGGGAGGCTTTCTCTGCTCTGCCCCCCATCTTCCTGGTGGGCATCCAGTAGGGGTCTGTGGAGATGAGCCTGTGAGTGAGTGTGAACTCCCCTTGTGTCTGTGGCTCTACGTTAGTCACAGTCGGCCTTTAACAAATTATTTAAAATTTTAGCTGAATGTTTTTGCCTGCTTGTATGACACCTATCTTACCCCCACCTCCTATTTTGCCACAGGTGAGTCAGGGCTCCCATCCCATCTCTCCTTGGAGGAGCCTGTCTTTCCTGTTGCCAGGCTACTTGGTTTCCCTGTGATCTTAGCTCTCTGATGGGTTACAGAAAAATTATTTTTTTAGTTTATCCTGCTTTTTTTGTTGTTAGGGTCTTTCCATATATTATGCTCTTTCCATAATTTTACAGTCTAGATGGTAGAGTGGAACTCAACTAGTTATTTTTAAAATCCAAGCTCACATATGTTCTCTCATCTCATTTTCCTTTTAACTCACCCTTTCTGCCCTTGGTTTGAACCTTCCATCTGAAAGCACTTTCATCATTGACTTAGGCTGCGTCTTCTAGGAAACCAAATCTAACACATCTGCCTATCTTAAGTGCAAGCCCCAATGCTATGAAACTCCCCCAATTTTCTCAACAAAATTTTCTAATCTCTCAAGTCTCACAGGATTTATCATTTACACTTGTTATAGCCCCTAAAACTTTCAACCTTGTATTATGAATATTCGTGCCTATGGTTTTTCAGGCACCAATTGGATGAAAATACCCAGATTCATTTATTAATTCCTTCATTCATTAGTCTAGCATTTATTGAGGACCTATCCCCAGAGTTCTGGGGGAATGAAGTGTGACCAAAAGAGACATTGTACCCATCCTTGTGAAAATTGGAATCTAGCAGGGAAGACAGGCAGTGAAGATGTATTGATTTGGCCAAAAAGTTCCTTTGGGTTTTAAGTAAAAAGACACATTTTTCATTTTCACCAAGAACTTTATTGAACAACGTATTCATGGTTTTGTTCCACTACCTTCTGCCATTTTTCAGGCAACTTCATAATTCCATCTTCCCAAAACGTTTTTCTTTAAATTAATTAATTAATTTTTAGCTGCATTGGGTCTTCATTGCTGCGCATGGGCTTTCTAGTTGCAGCGAGCGGGAGCTACTCTTCATTGCGGTTCACAGGCTTCTCATTGCAGTGGCTTCTCTTTGTTGCGGAGCACGGGCTCTAGGTACACGGGCTTCAGTAGTCGTGGCATGCAGGCTCAGTAGTTGTGGCACACGGGCTTAGCTGCTCCACAGCATGTGGGATCTTCCTGGACCAGGGCTCGAACCTGTGTCCGCTGCACTGGCAGGTGGATTCCTAACCACTGTGCCACCAGGGAAGTCCCTTCCCAAAACTTTTTATCTTTTTGAGCAAAGAACTGTTCCAGGTGCCTTTTACAGTCTTCCAGGGAATTGAAAGTTTTTCAGTTAAGAGAATTTTGTAAAGACCAAAATAAATGGAAATCCGAATCCATTGTCTGGTGAATATGGAGGATGAATCAGAACTTCCCAGCAAAGCTATAAGAGTTTTTGCCTGGTCATCAAAGAAACATGTGGTCTTGCGTTATCCTGATGGAAGATTATGCTTTTTCTGTTGACTAATTCCGGACGCTTTTTTTCAAGTGCTGCTTTCAGTTCGTCACGCTGGGAGCAGTACTTTGCTCAATTGTTTGGTTTTCCGGAAGGACCTCTTAATAGAGAACTCCCTTCCAATCTCGCCATATACACAACACCACCTTCTTCGGAAGACTGGCCTTTGGTGTGGTTGGTGGTGGTTCATTTAACTTGCCCCACATTCTCTCCCGTTCCACATTATTGTACAGTATCTACTTTTCATGGCCCATCACAATTTAAAAAAAAAAAAAAAAGAACGTTTTCATCACTTTTAAGTACAGAATCGCATGCAGAAATACCGTCAAGAGGGTTTTTTTCGCTTAACTTATGTGGAACCCAAACATCAAAGCAATTAACATAATAACCAAACTGGTGCAAATGATTTTCAATGCTTCATTTGGATACTTTGAGTACGTCAGCTATCTCCCGCGTGGTACAACGTTGATTGTTCTCAATTAATGTCTCAGTTTGATGGCTTCAACTTCAAGTGGTCTACCAGACCGTGGAGCATCATCCAGCGAGAAATCTCCAGCAAGAAACTTCGCAAACCACTTCTGACACATTCGATCAGTCATAGCACCTTCTCCGTACACTGCACAACTCTTCCTTCTCCGTACACTGCACAACTCTTTTTTTTGCGTTTCAGTTGCGTTTTTACCTTTCTTAAAGTAATAAATCATAATATGCCGAAAATGTTGCTTTTTTCTTCCATCTTCAATATTAAAATGGCTACACAAAAATTCACCAATTTTGATAAGTTTTTTCAAAATGCACACTGTCACATGACAGCTGTAACAATACAATCTAAGAAAATTGTTTTGAATGAAAGTAAAGACAACTAAGCTCAAGTAGAGCCATCTTATGGAAAAACCGGACGATCTTTTTGGCCAACACAATAATTAGGTTACTGCGTGCTACAAATGCCATCTTACTAAATAACAATATTAATATAAATACTTACAAAATGAATAAATGAGTAGTTGAATAAATGTGTTAGTAATAACCCCTTCTCCACAATTTTTTCCCTCTTCTTTATATTACATTTAGCCTAAAATACAATGTTTCTTATGGTTCCTGTCACATTATTGAGAATTTCACTGTATATAGCCCCAGGGAATATATTTCACAAAACTTTTTCTTTGATAAATGGTCAAAAAGTACCTCTTTGTAAGTGTTGGGTTTTCATTACAGGACCACAGTTTTCAGTGCTTCATACTCTCTGAGAGCTACTAACATATATTAGAAGTCTTTTTTAATGTTCCACTGAATAGGACCAATATTTTGAAATTCACATTTACTCAAATTCATTTCAATGACATAATTTGAAAAATTATGCCACAAAGGAGAAAGAAAGTAATAAGGATATGTAATGAAACTATATTCAAAAGTAATTTATGTCATGAAATATAAGAAAATCCAATATCAGTGTGAAATTAAATCAATATTAAATTGAAAAAGCAATTCAGTTACTTTTCCACTGCAATAGCCAGATCCGTTATTTTTACATTACTTTTTATTAAACTTTCAATATTGCATTTCTGAGGAAAATTTATTGGATAGGCTAATTTAACACTTCTGAAAAGACATTATATTTACTTTTACTAGTGGATATTCATGATTACATTCTTATTCACAAGGCAAATAATGAAGCATAGGCTCTAGAGTTAAACAGACTTGAGTTAGCACTTGGCTCCAACACTTGTTAACTGTGACTTTAGGCATATTACTTTTCTAAGCCTTTTTTCCTCTCATCTGTAAAGTGGGGGGAAATAAAACCTACCTTACAAGGTTGACATCTCTGTATCTCCAGGATGAGTTGATCCCCACTCATATTGAATTTCCCCAACAGCCTGACTGTCCTTCATTACAATGCAAGCACCACAATGTAAGGCAGAGATATTGCTGTCTTGTTCAATACGGTGGTATCTCCAGCTCCTAGAATAATGACTAGCATGTATAAGGTGCTCAGCTAGTATTCATCAATTAAATGCATGTGATGTGTTTAACACAGTGCCAAGCACATGGAAAATACCCAATAAATATCATTATGACTGTAATTATCTTGTTGATTAATTAGCCTGACCAAAACCACATTTATCTTTCCCTGCTGCTCCCATAGTTGTTCCATCTCAGTAAATCGGCATTACATTTTTTTGGTTGCTTAGGCCAACAATTTTGAAATCATATTTATTTTTCTTTTTTCTTAATACCTCACAAATCCATCATAAATCTTGGCTCTATCTTCAAAATATTGTTGGGAGTCACTCCTCCATGGGTCTCTCAAATTTCTGTATGTCTTATGAGCAAGACACTGACTGCCCGTTTTTCAGGACTATCTCCTCCAGGATGTTTAGCCAGTAAACAGCTTTGGAAGATATAGTGTCTCTCTCTGGAGCAAAGGGGCAGCCAAGCTTTCTGTCCAGTATGATAAAGATAATACCTCTCTCAGGAGTAAAGTGCAGGCATGTTTACTACTCATTATAAAAGATCCAGGTTCTCCAAGCTCAGGGTTCCCTTTCATGTAACAAAACCCACTGCATGGGTCTGTGGATATCGGGGCTTGGGCCACTCACACAAAAATGCTGTGATTAGGACATAGCATCAAAAGTGCACATCATGGAAGGCTTCCTAGAGAAAATGACATGATATAAATGCTGAATATAAGTAGGAGTTAGCCAGTTGGATTAGAAGAACGTGTAAAGGTCCAGTGTTAGAAAGAGCATGAAAACATTAGAAAAGCCGCAGATGTTTCAGCGGAGCCAGAGTGTTGTGTACAAGGTAGAGAGAAGGAAATGGAGGAGGAAGGCTAGGGGAGCATATAAAAATAATTTGAAGAGGTAAGAGTGTCCTGGGTATAAAAGGTCATGTATGCCATAACATGGAGTTTAGACATAATCTTGAAGATTATAGGGAACCATTGAAGGATTTTGAGCATGGATCTTTGCATCTTGGAAAGATCACAGTGGCAGCAGTATTGAGAACATTAAACAGGCAAGATTGGAAACACAGAGACCTTTTAAATCTCTGATTTAATAAACTGGCTTAGAGTTTTTGTGAAATTTAAATAGGGAATGGCAGAAGCAGGGTCAGATAAAGATTCAAATCTTGCAAAAGTTGTGATGTTTTCAAGTTTCCCCCTGTGTACTTCAAAGAAAAGCTATATTAAACCATAAAAATATTTGCAAGGAAATTCAGTTATGTTCTGATATTGTCTTATGTTGAATATAATCTTTTTTTGATATGTCAAATATTTTTTCTAATTTATTTTCCTTTTAAAAAAAATTCCAGGGCTTCCCTGGTGGCACAGTGGTTGAGAGTCCGCTTGCCGATTCAGGGGACACGGGTTCGTGCCCCGGTCTGGGAAGATCCCACGTGCCGCGGAGTGGCTGGGCCCGTGAGCCATGGCCGCTGAGCCTGCGCGTCCGGAGCCTATGCTCCGCAACGGGAGAGGCCACAACAGTGAGAGGCCCGCATACCGCAAAAAAAAAAAATTCCAGGTATTTTAGAGAAATTATTGGTCAAATATCAAGGGAGACTTCCTCCTACTTGTCAGGATGTAAATTAATTACCTAGTTTGAAAGACTCAGAACATTGTGACAGAAATCAAAGAGTTCTTTATTTAAAAAAGGCTTTTTTTCATTTCTCTTTAACATTTTCTTTAAATAATAACCATGTATTATCTACACACTTGTTTCTCAGTTCTCTACTGGTGAGATTTCTCTCTTGGAACTGTCTCATAGTTTTATTAATGAATGCCTCTCCTGTCACAGAAATAGCTGATAAAATGATGCCCGTTTACAGTTAAACTCTGGACCTGATCTGGTCACTGATTCCCTGGGTTGGGGCAGGTGTATTCAAATGAAGTGCCTCTCTCTTTTATATCTGAGTTGATTGACAGTGAGAATGTCTGAGTACAACTTTTCCTTTCTTAATTTGGAGCACTGAAAGGTGGGCTTCCTCTATTTTTTACTAAAAATTTACTAAAAATATTACAAAGTAACAAGTATGTAAAAATTCCCATGGCTGAGAAAGATAAGGTTTTGAAGAGCATCTAATATTTTAATATCTTACCCTTGCAGTAACATATCAATTGTTTCTTGGGAACAGGGCAGGGCAGATCTTTGTCTTCTGGTGTCCTTTCATCAAGTTCATCTTTTTCTCAGATAAGGGTAGAATTCTTAAACGACAAATAGCCAAGAGTCTTGGCTGGCAAGGTGAGAGTTTCTGAGGGCTCCCTGGGACCCCATACTCTGTTAGTGCCGTGATCCTGTGATGAAGTTAGATAATCCAACATCAGGAAAAGGATATGAAGAGAAATACAGATTAGAGAGCTATTCAGATGGTAGAATTGACAGGTTTGTTTGGTTAAAGAGAGGGAAAAGACAACAATGCCTGTCAGGATGCAGGCAGTGGCCATCACTGAGGTGAGAAATACTGGGGGAAGGGGTTTGGGGAGGACAGAGAAGATGAGTTCTGTTCTGGGCAGGCAGAGTTTGAGGAGCCTGAAAGACATCCAGATGGTCATGCGCAGTTGGCTCAATGGTTCTGGAGTTTAGAAAACCACTTGAGCTAAACACTCAGATTTGAGAGTCATTAACATCTAAATGGCAGTTAAATTCACGTATTAAGTGAAGTCATTCAAGGAGCATGGATAAAATAAGACTAAAGAAGGGGAACATGTATGTCTAAAAACTATCTACATTCAGAAGTGAGCAAACAGAACAGATTAACAGATTGAGAAGGCAGCCAGAGAGAGCACAGGAAAATTAGGAGTGAGGAAAGAGATGTCATGAAACTAAGAAAGGTTCACAAAAGAGAATAATCAGCAGTGCCAAATGCTCCGGAGGTCAAATGAAAAACACACAGCATGTATCATATCATATATGCTGCTCTGTAGACTACGTTTTTCCTTACAAGATGCTGCAAAGATTTTTTTTTCATTTCAATAACTGAAGATCTACACTGTAAATTTAAATAGCTACATGTAGCTGCTACATAGAATTCAATTGGATGGGTGCACCATAATTTAGCCAATCACCAAATGAACCTTAAAATTTTCCCAATTTTTGCTTTTATAAAAATTGTTATGAATACCTTTGTATATACATCTTGACATGCATTCACATATTTCCCTATGTTAAAATCCTAGAATTGGAATTATTAGGTTGTCACCCATACCAGCCCCTGAGAGCTGATCCTTGCCTTGATTTTTCTGTGTTTGTTACAAAAGCACCTGGTATTTGACAGAGATGTTTTGCAGCTGTGCTTTAAGAGATAGGCATGGTCAACCGCCCTGAACTGGCTCTGACTTGACCACAGGAAAGTACTTGCGCAAAGGAGAACTAGGTGTGGCTAAAGGTTACCTACGCTTCATTACTATGCTAACATTTCTGCTCAAAGGGGGGATCTGTACTCTGCTAGGCCTTAAGAAGTGTGTGCAAAGAAGCATGTAGGACTGCAAATGCCCCAGCTGCTCCTGGAAATATCTACCCCTTTCCTAGAGCCCTTATGACATCTTCCTCCCTTAAAATTCCCTTACTCCCTTCCGTACCAGGAGAAGGTGTTTTTAGAGCACAAGCTCTCCCTTCACCATTCCTTAATCAATGAATAAAGTTACTGCTGTGCTATACCGAACCGGGTTCTTTTGATTGGCATTTGTGACTCCAGGCAAAGAATCCATTGAGGGGTCACCGACCCCTTGGGGATCAGTCAAAATATCTACAGATTATTTACCAAATTGCCTTCCAGTAATTTGCTCCAATTAGCTAAACTTAGGATTTCTGAATTAAACCAGGGAGACTGGAAAGGGGTGGGTAGTCACAAGCTAGTAATGCCACCTGATTCTGGGCAAAAGGAAATGAACATCCTCTCTAGAGAAAAGCGCCTACGGACAGAGTCTCCAAGAGTGAAGATCTACCAATCCTAGGGCCTGCTGCTGCAGGATAAATTGCTGCACTGGCCAAATAGGAGGCAGCAGGCATGCCCTCCCCATTCTTGAACAGTATGCGGGAAGCCGAGGCACATTCTCCGAGCCTGAGGCTGCACCATCTGGAGTCAGCAGGCCAATTTAGGAAAATCCCTCATTTGAGTGGCTGGATTGTCAAGGAATGGTGTGTTTCTGGCTCTGGGCAGGTATTTGCAGGCAGCTGCAGCTGTAGGGTAGGGAAGAAAGCCAGAAGACTTGATAGAAAAACAAGTTGCCCTGGGGCTGGGTAAATGGGAAAGAGAAAAAAATAGAGCAGTTTTTAGGGAAAGAAGCCCTCCTAGAAGGTCAGCAAAGAAGGAAGAAAGCCTTGAAGAAGACAATGAGGTAGAAGGCCCTGGGGATGGGAAATTTGATTCCCTCTAGGGATCAGGACCTTTGAACTTGCCATCCAAATGCACAGCCTCCCAGTCAAAGAAGGTGAGGGTGACCAACCCACGCCTCTACCCAACCACCCACCCAGCTCTAGGGCCGCCCTGCAAATCCGGGCCAGTCCAGAGCCAGAGGATCACCTTGCTGGTTCGGACTGTTAGGACTAGAGGAGGATGAGGGTGGGGCTTGGTCATCTATGCCCTCCCACCGCGACCCCTGGGGTTGCTGATGCTGAGGGTAAGGGGGCAGGTAGTACTCCACTTACCGCACTTAGTTTGTGCATTTTTTGCTAAACCATGAGTTCATCACATTGCCGCGCTGACGGCTTTTACAGTGGAGGGCCAAGTCTAACCAGAACGCAGTCCGAAATGGGCAAGAGTGGGTCGGACATTAAGCGAGCAGTCTCTGCCCTTGGCCACTCTGCCCTGGCAGAAACCCTGGTTACCAGGGGAAGAGGGCCACAGAGGATGGCTGGAAGGAAGGACGATTCAGACAGATACCAATGGCTTCAGCTAGCTCTGCAGCTACTCGCCTCTGCCTCTAGATGTCGCCCTTGGAGTCAGAATAATAACTCTTGGATTCCCTGAGAATGTCGGACTCCAACAATAGGACATGGAATCTATTGTACCTTGCTCCTCAGGGGGGATGAGAAACCCTGACTGATTGAACTTAGAGACACATCCCACCCCGAAACTGAAGGGCTGTAAGGTGGGAGTGAGTGGCAAATAACTGCTCTCTCTTTCTTCCTGTGTCAGATATGTAGGAGACCAGAGGTTAGCAACTGGAATTATGCTACAGTAACTGAATCATCAGAGACTGAGACTTCTGAGACTCCAGAAGTCTCTTTGTTGCCTGGACAATAAACTAGTTTGGGTCAGGAGCTACCTCCAATCCCCAAAGAAGGTGCTGCAACTTCTTATTGACCCCAAGACCTCCAAGGTGCTGGACAGCTGAGTTTCCCAGAAAACTCTCTCTAAATAGCGGATACCTGCATCATCACTTCCTGGAAACTAAGTCATCTGTGTTTGCCCCACTGAGATTATTCTCATGCTTGCTCAATAAAAAAAGGAGAGGGGATGAAGGGGGTGTCTCTTCACCCCCACAGAGCCCACAGAGATGTAGATCTCTATGCGGTGGAGGAAGAATTGAGACGCTCAGGTTCTTGCTTGGTATCCTTGGCTTGTGAGTGTCCCCCCAGTGAAAGCTGTTTCTTACCACGTGATACTGCAGAATTCACCATTATCTACTTTACCACACTGTGGAAAAGCAAAAACAAACAAAAGATCATAAAAACAGCCGGAGAGAAGTCTAACAAGAAATCACAAACAAACTGACAGCAGACTTCCTACTCAACAATGAATACCAGGAGAGGAAGAATATTTCCGAGAGCTTAGAGAAAATATCTGTCTCAAATTGTGTGCCAAGAAAACCTTCTTTCACGAATGAGAGAAAAATAAATTTCTCTTGATAAGTAGACACTTAGAGAGTTTGTCACCTATGGATCTATACTTAAATTACACATAAAAGCTGTACTTCAAAAAGAAGGAAAATTATATCAGAAGGAAGGTCTGAAAATGCAAGGAGCAATGGTGAGGAAAGAAAGTGGTAAACATAGCTGAATCTAAAACACTGTCTGCAAAAAAATAATAATAGTAATAATGTCTAATTTAAGGGTATTAGAAAAAGACAACTAAAACATGGGACAAGAATGACATGCAAGGTGGCAGGGAGTTGACAGGAATCTAAGTGTTCCAAAGACCTTTTTCAGAGGGGAGTAAAGTTAACATATTAACTTTAGACTTCAACATATGTTGTTCTTTAAATATATTGCTTTCTATAAATCGCGTCTTAACTTCTTTCCAAAAGGAAAAATAAAATGTACATCTGAAAACTTAGGAAGTGTATAAAGTGAAAATGTCTCCTTAATTCTGTCATTTATGCTCTCCACATGGAATTTTTTGATTACACATGCACACACACATGCACACAAGCACAATCAATTTTTTATTTTATTTTTTATTGAGGTATAGTTAACTTACAATATTATATTAGTTTCAGGTGCACAGCATAGTGATTCAAAATTTTTATAGATTATACTCCATTCATAGTTATTATAAAATATTAGCTATATTCCCTGTGCTATAAAATATAACCTTGTAGCTTATATATTGTATACATAATAGTTTATACCTCTTAATCCCCTACCGCATCTTGTCTCTTCCTCCTTCCCTCTACCCACAGTAATCACTAGTTTGTTCTCTATATCTGTAAGTCTCTTTCTTTTTTGTTATATTCACTAGTTTCATTTTTTTAGATTCCCACATATAAGTGATAACATACAGTATTTGTCTTTATCTGACTTGTTTCCCTAAGCATAATATCCTCCAGGTCTATCCATATTTTTGCAAATGGCAAAATTTCATTCATTTTTATGGCTGAGTAATATTCCATTGTGTGTGTGTGTGTGTGTGTGTGTATACACATGTTCTTATCCATTCATCTGTTGATGGACACGGTTTACTTCCATTTCTTGGCTGTTGTAAATAATAATGCTATGAACAATGGGGTGCATGTATCTTTTCAAATCAGTGTTTTCATTTTCTCCCCAGGAGAGGGTATATATCAAATCAGTGTATAAAAAACAGATGAGCATCATGATCAGTGACCAGTCACATCACTACTTTCAAAGTCTGTCTGTAATTTGTCACTGTGCACTTGTTACTAAGTTCAAATACAGACAGCAAAGTATGTAGTTGTGTTGCCTTCTTGTCTCTCAGTGATAACCCAACCCACATGACATGACATTTTACAAAAATGAATACTCAGAAGAGGGAATTGGTCACCAAAGATGAAAGTGCAGCAAAGAAATGAAAAGTGATAGCATTGGAAGGGAAATGTGAATCACTATGAATGGAGTTATATAAGAAATAGCTGTGGGTATGTTGACAATGCCACCATTCAAGAAACTCTTGACATACAACAGAGGAACTTTGTGAAGGTGAAGGCATTGACATAAATAAGGAAAGTCGTTGTAATGAAAAAAAAAAAAATGAAGATGTCCCAGAGAAAGTGACATTGGCAAAGATCTTCACCTTAAAGAAATGCTCAGGAATATTTCACAACATTGATAGCACAAAGGATGAAAGTCAATAACATTTTTACACACTAGTAATAAACAGTATAAAATGTAATTAAAAAAATTATTTGCCAGGACTTCCTTGGTGGCGCAGTGGTTAAGAATCAGCCTGCCAATGCAGGGGACACGGGTTCAAGCCCTGTTCCGGGAAGATCCCACATGCCACGGAGCAACTAAGTCCGTGGGCCACGACTGCTGAGCCTGCGTGCCACAACTACTGAAGCTCACGTGGCTAGAGCCTGTGCTCTGCAACGGGAGAGGCCACTGCAATGAGAGGCCTGTGCACCTCAACAAGGAGTGGCCCCCGCTCTCCGCAACTAGAGAGTGCCTGCGCACAGCAATGAAGACCCAACGTAGACCAAAAAAAAAAAAAATTATTTGCCAAAACAACAATAAGTTCCTAGCAATAAATCTTAAAAAATAAGGCTTTTAAGGAACTGTGAGCTTATCACTCTAAAAACATATAGTACATGTACAAAAACTTTTAACTATTTGGTCCCACCTGCAGTCGCTTGGGAGCAACACCAGGAAAATCCTCAGGGCCGCTTGCAGGAAGACCTAGGGGTTGGGGAAGCAGGATGCGAAAAGGCCTGATATGAAGCTGGATGTATGTCCAATCAGGGAAGCCCTCAACCAGGTGTTGCTCCTCTTTCACAACACCTTCCAGCCAGACAACGAGGGAATGATATCTGAAGAATCTACTGGTGGCTTCTTTATATGGGACATACTACGACATCTTGGGAAGCCCTTACTAAATCCTAAACACTCTGAATATATGATTACTGAGGTTCATCCTTCACCTGTTTTTTTCTCAAAGACATAACACTATTGAATGGTGCCAGTCATGGAGTATAATCGCAGTTATGGAAGACTTTGTTCAAGGCACTTTGTACGTATTTATACTGCTATTTGCTGTCAGCCCAGCAGCAAAGAACACAGATCTACTAAGTGTTCAAAGCATTCCCACTCCTGCATCTAGTTCCTGCTCCAACATTCCAGCCCAAGCCAAGAGGACACAGACGGGTCAAGGGTCTCAGGTAGAAACAAATGTAATTGAATGGCTTGTTCTGAGTTATATGGAGCCACACTCAGGCTCTCACCTTTACCCCATGTCCTACCTCTATTTTTGTCCTACTGGGTCATCCCAGAATTTTCTGAGAGGAGATTCTTCCTCATCAAGAAAAGAGGAGAATAAAATGGCTGGGTAAGGAAGAAATATGGAGAAGTGAAAAATGTAAAATATAAGGCATAAAAAATATAAATCAAACCATAGGTATCAGGAGTGAGATAGCAATATATCTAAAAAAGCAGCCAAGAAATAAAGAGAGAGAGAGAGAGAGAGAGTTATTGGAAAATTAATGATGGCAAATATGAATCTACACCCTCATATATACGAAATATTTACCTTACTTTATTTTTAAAAATCTAATTTAGTATGAGTTTGGTCCATGACCAGGTTGACAGAAAGCTCAATCTCAATCACACTGGAACCGCCCTAACCCCACCCTAATCTTATGAAGTACTCCAGGGAACTTACAAAATAGTACGAGTGGCACTTCCCATCTTCAGTCCACCCTGAATACTATTAATATTCATATTATCCTTGCTAGACCTTTGAAAAGCTCTTCTACTTCTTGGGCATGTGAATATTTTTGACCTCTGATCAAAATCAGAATGCTAGGTGGTGACTGTCTTATCTTGGGCTGCTATAACAAAGTACCATAGACCAGGTAGGTAAAGAACAAAAATTTATTTCTCAGAGTTCTGGAGGCTGAAAATTCCAAGATCAAGCTTGGAAGATTTGGACCCTCCTCTTGGCTTACAGATAGCTGCCTTCTTGCTGTGTCCTCACATGAAAGAGAGAGAGAGAGAGAGAGAGAGAGAGAGAGAGAGAGAGAGAGAGGGCGGGCTCTGGTCTTTCTTCTTCTAAGGACACCAGTCTCATCTTGGGGCCTCACTCTCATGACCTCATCTAAACCTGATCAGCTCCCAAGCTCTACCTCCAAATACCATCACACTGGGGGTTAGGGCTTGAACATGTGGGTTTGGGAGGGAGGTACAAACTTTCAGTCCACAACAGTGACCATGCAGTCGACCTCCCACCCAAGTTCTGCCACCTTTCCCATTCAGCCTTAGGTCCCCACTCCCTGTGGAGCCTGCTGACCTCCAAATACTTCCAAGTCTTTAGAAAATCCACTTTCTGTCTTTCTGTCTCTCACTCCTCAAAATCATCCACTTCTCTCCATTTCTTCCTAATGTCATCTCAAGGATTTCAGCCTTTTGGGAAACAAATGTCAGAAGAGGAGGTTGCCTATCCAGAGGCAAAGAAACATAGAGGATCTGGGGGATTGGGGAAAATGCTGAGAGAAAAACACAAATTAATATCTTAACAAATTATCCTTTCACATTAAAAGTCAAAGAAACCTTGTGTAATCTCAGCCAGGCTCAGCACCTTGATTAGGCAACAGACCACATAGGAATTGGTGCCTGCACTTCCCAGATTTAAGAGAAAAGCAGTAATGAGTGGAGACCTCTGATCAAAATCCCCAATTCACAGTGTTCCCAATGCAACAACCTCAGCAGGTGACTGGCCAATCTTAGATAAATAGCCAGGTTCTGCAGTTGGTACCCAATGCATTACATATTAGCTATTGTCTACAATGCATGTCTAAAATCTAGAAAGCTTGGAAAACTGAAAGTGTTTTTGGTAATCATTTGGGAACAATATCTGGTCTGATATTACTTAAAAGTCTTCATAGTCTTCATTTGCCTTATTTCATGTGAGTAGTCACATGTTTTGCTGGTAAGATAATAAATAATGCGCTGGATAATAGGGTGTTGTCTCAGACTTGCAGGGGATATTAAGTAGTATATGACCCATGCACCATATTTTCTTTATCAAATCAGAAACATTCTGAATTCCAAAAGATTAAGCCACAAGGGTTTTAGAAAAATGATTGTGGAAATTGTATACTTGGATCTTACTGGCTCATGCACAGAACTGTTCCACAACAGACTCCTAAAGTCACTTATTTCCAACCACAGGGACAATATAACATTGAGCAGATGTGCAGGGTAATCACACTTGAGGTTGATTAACCTGAAGGCCTGGTCTGTCCTGAGGGCAGACAGGGAGCAATGAATCATGAGGAGAGGTAGCATGTGGCCAGGGCTACCTGGCTCTCTGTGTGGTGTGTAAGTCTGCTGGGCAAGGAAGCAATAAATCCAGGATAGTAGTAACTCCCTCTCTGTGGCTGGGCTTTATTTGCACACTGGGAACTAAATTGGAAGCTGAAGCTTTGTTCTATGTCCTTGAGATGGAAGTGAAGCGTAGGAAGAGACGGGAGTGGGCAATTGCTGTTAACCCAGCCTGAAGCTTGTTAGCAGAAAGGGAGCTTTGGGGGAACACAAATCTACGTCTTGCGACTTATCAAGGGGTTTTACCAGGTAGAGACCACAAGCTTATTAGACCTCAGTTTTATACGACAAAGAAGATGTAGTTGGGGAAAAGAAAGCAGTAAGGAAAAGGAAATGGGAAGGCACTTCAATAGGAAATGGTTTATTCCTTTACACGAGGAGACCAGGGGTAATACACAAAGAGGAAATTCTTTAAGAGGTAAAGATGCAGGCAAGAGTCCAAGAAAATCAAGAAGAAAAGTACTTTCAACATTCATGGGCCTCCTTGCAGCTACTTCACAGTATGAAAAGACATCCAGGAGTTATTTTCGCAGTTTGAGGAAGCATCCATAATGTGAAGTCTTTTTTGCATAATAAAACATAAATATGAGCTGGTTCAAAGACTTTAGTATACAGAAGAGGTGGAAATAAGTAAATAAACAAGTATAATTTAAAGTTATCTGTCACAACATGTAAGAATCTGGATTCACATTATTTTTTGTTGACTGGCCTGAGATGAATGGTGCCATGTAAATGGTAATAATGACTAATAAAGATGTGCTATCACTATTCCTAGTTAGCCTTATAGAGAAATAACACTCACCAATGCATCAATCAACTTTTCTGCGTGCAGACACCCACAGTCTGGTCTGCCGTCATAACAGACTCTTCTTCCCAAAAAGTCAAGGCTCAAGGGGAGGAGTGTGGAAGTTTAAAAAAATAAATAAGTGCAAGAAAGTCAGATGATTAAATTTGATTTGTGACATTACAAGCAGTTCTGGTATCCTGAAGCGTCACATTTCGGTTCTTACCTGTGTCAGAGCGCAAATGTAGATTAGAGATGTTAGACAAGTGATAATACAATGGCCTCAGTGATCTTTCTTAAGTAATTGTTTCTTGCCTAAAAATTTCATTCTGTGTAGAAAAGGCATATTTCTCTCATTAATAAAAAACCTACAGAGATAAGTCTCATTCCCCCTGCAGATTTTTGTCTACCTTCCTCTTTAATATGCTTCAGGATAATTCATTAGTTTGCTCATTGTTTTTCACAGGAACACTAACGAGACTAGCAGACTCGAGATCATTTGTCTAGGAGGCTGATGTCTTGGTAAGTTTTCATTATACTCCGATCACTCCCACCCTTTGGTGGAAAATGCAGTGTTATGGGAGAGCTGCAAAGATGTTGTATACAAGGCCTTCAAATGCATATATTCAATTCATTGTTCTGGGGGCTCCAGGGCAGTGGCTACAGAAGGGAGAAATATGCGTAGCATCTGTTCTCAAATGATTGATGAAGACCTTCGGGGAGGGATGCATGGGTACAACCAAGTAGACAGAATAGGGGAGGCAAAATAGTAGACAGTTTTAAACCCAAGAAAATAACTATTTTTGAAATGTTAGAGTAGCCTGTCAGCCTTGACATTTTTTTTTTTTTAGATTTGGGGGAAACTGGGGTGAGTAATTACAGGCAGTGACTGTCCTTGTCAAGATATTTCTGTAATTAGAGAAATACACAATATATCTCATTTAGAGGCACCTCAAATAGAGCCATGGGGACAGCCATCAGTTGGAAAAGGTTCATAAGTTCGGAACAGTCAGGCAACGGTGCTGAAGCTAAAAGCTGGCAATGTCCGTGACAGGAGAGGACATTCTGTCATCCTAAAGCATGGACCCTGCTTGAAAGCAAATCTGGACAGAACAATCCGGAAAGAGAAACAGTTCTTGGAATCTGCAGTCAAATTGAAGGGAGGGCACAGAGGAAAAGCCTACTAAACTTCTGTGCATTAAATAGTCATTTTTAAATCCTATTTGCTTTAAGTTAATGGAATAAAAAGTAGTTTGGAGGGGAGGAGAAAGATTCTTTCTTTAGACTCGTAACACAGTTGGAATCCATTTTTGCTCAAGTGTAAATCTAATGAAATGGTTGAAGCGAGGCAGCTCACTGTCTAAGCAACCCGTGCTTTTATAGGCATCAAGCTGAAATCTTAACTGCCACACAATTTGTAAAAACGAGAAAACTTCACCCATGAAAGATTGTAGGAAACCGATATGTATGAATTAAGGTGCTAGTTGGAGGGACATAATCTTCATTGTTTAATTTCATAAATAGAGAAGCAGTTGGATGCAGCTGCCCTCTGGCATCTGGTCCAGATTTATGGGTGCCCAAACAGACATCTTGAATTCTAATGAAGACGTGTGGTCAGAATAACTGATTGCACAATCTTGTTACATGTGGTTTTTGTTTTGCTTTTTTAATTTAGAAATATCCCTCTTATTCTTACCACACTAATGAAAGGAGCTTAAGAAAAAAACATATCACATGCTTAAACAGATTTTCAGAATATATAAGAAGTCTAAGGAAGTTTGTTTCCTCTAAAACCAGGTAACATAGTCTTCCTTCTTCCTTCTCTGCTTCCTTTATTCCACTCTCCTTTCCTTTGCATTTTATATTTAGGATATGAAATCTCTGTAAGTGAAATGTGAGAACTATATGAAAATTAGGCTAAAACGGAAAGCTTTATTTATTTTGTTTAAGAAAGCTTTATTCATCAGCTTTCTTAAACAGATAGATGTGATTTTTAAATACTAGCACCATATCTTAGTCCAGATGTGAGAATAAATTTTTAAATTAATTAATTTATTTATATTTTTTTGTTGCTGCACGTGGGCTTTATCTAGTTGCTGTGAGCGGGGGCTACTCTTCATTGCAGTGCGCGGGCTTCTCATTGTGGTGGCTTCCCCTATTGCAGAGTACAGGCTCTAGACACGCCGGGTTCAGTAGTTGCAGAATGTGGGCTCAGTAGTTGTGGTTCGCAGGCTCTAGAGCGCAGGCTCAGTAGTTGTGGCACATGGGCTTAGTTTCTCCATGGCATGTAGGATCTTCCTGGACCAGGGCTCGAACCCGTGTCCCCTGCATTGGCAGGCGGATTCCTAACCACTGCGCCACCAGGGAAGTCCCCAAATGTAAGAATAATTTTAAAAGTCGTGTCTATAAAGGAAAACCAAAGTTTTAAGATGTCAGCTGACTACATTGGAGTAAAAGTATCTGCCCACATGTGTAAATTTTCCCCTTCTTATTTAATGTTCAGTGTAATGGAGTCCAGTTTTCATTCCAGCTTGAGCCAATGATATCATAACCAGCACTCAGTGCTTGAGCGTGGAGAATGTTACTTGATCACTTCTCGTGTACTGGGTTTGAAGAGGGACAGACTAGAGGCCAAGAGATCCATTAGCATCTCACTCAGCTCAGTTCTTGAAAGTGTGGCTCTCACTCCCATAGGCAATGAAAATGCACTTGAGAGCAACATTTCAGGACACAGGTGGCACATGTGTATTCTGGTTTGCTGTCTAGCTCCTCTCGCCTATCATGCCAAAGGACTATCTTATATCAACCAGGGAGCTCATGGACAAGCACTAATCACTGAACCCCACTTTGCATGCCAGGCAATGCTTTAAGGATGGGTGGCCTTAAGAGGCTATGTTTACTGGCCCATATTTAAGCACAGTAATTAAGGAGGCCAGGGCTCAGAATTCTGGCTCTAGACAAGAGAGGTCATATTCAGCATTATACACTGTTACACACATGCTTTTCTAAAAGGCCAGACTCCACAGGGAGCCTTCCTCAGAGACCAGTTGCTATACTGATAAACATCTTAGATGAGCTCACCAGAATAATAAATACAACTTCACCCAGGCAGATAGGAGTAGACTGTAATCTCAGTTTCCTTATCTGTAAAATAAGCATAATAACCGCTCTCCAGGCTGCCTGACAGTTTCTTGTGCTAGCTAAATGAAAACTTACGAGTTCGCTTCATAAAAACTAAAGCAGTAAGCCAGCGATCTCAGCCAAGCAGCCCAGAGACATGTTTGGTTTGATAGAAGAATGTGTTTCATGTTCTCTAATTTGGGTACCTTCAGGTGAATGATAGTCCCCAGCAGGTTTAACACCTGGTATAACATTAATTTATATAAACTGCCTGACCCTAAAGGCTTTTGACTTTATAATTTTGCTTATGCAAATCTAAGATATTATTACTAACAGTGAGAAACTTCTACTATTACAATGGTGCATGCATCAATGTCTAATAAATTATAAATAAATCTCTTTCTATATCAACTGTAAATGCACCCCATCTGACTATGAACTCACTGAGGAGAAATGTAATATCTTATTCATTATCATATCTCCAAAACTTAAGATAGTGTCTGGGCATTGTAAACGCTCATTAAGTATTTATTGGGCCTAATTGAGACAGATGGTGGGGAAACTGGGTCATTGTAATAGGGTAGATGTTAAAGAGGAGCAGGATATGGAAACGCAAAAAAAAGGAAAAAAGTTCTAGAAGTATAAAAAGTGTTGGGCCTCCCTGGTGGCACAGCGGTTGAGAGTCCGCCTGCCGATGCAGGGGACGCGGGTTCGTGTCCCGGTCCGGGAAGATCCCACATGCCGCGGAGCGGCTGGGCCTGTGAGCCATGGCCGCTGAGCCTACGCGTCCGGAGCCTGTGCTCCGCAACGGGAGAGGCCACAACAGTGAGAAGCCCGCGTACCGAAAAAAAAAAAAGTGTGGAACTTAGTGGTCAAGTAGAAATTGGGCTTCACTCCTTTAAAGAGAAAAGAACAATATTAAAACAACAAATATTGAGCACCAAGGGGACACTGGGACACATGCAGGATAGTTTAGACTCCAGAATATGAGGTTCCGAGAAGGGGAAATGGAGTAGGTATTTTAAAGACAAAAAACAGAACAGGGTCTGTCACATAGTAGGAAAGCCCATCTGAGTGTTGCTGCTTGGTGGGCAACACCTGAGCTTGTTGGCTAGGCAGGTACTAGCCTGGCTGGAGGTGGTCTGTTGCATATGTTAGGATTAGGATTTAGGATTATGACGTCAGGTGCCTCTGCCGCCCACGTAAGATACGTGTCTTTGATCTGTATGCAAAGTGCCCAAGTTGGGGTTTTGTCACACGGTTCTGTCTGCGCAGGTGGCCGGGTCATGGTTTATCAGCCTCCAGTCTTTCTCCTTCCTTTAGCTTCACATCAGCAATTCACTAAGGTCTTTGCTCTCCCTCAGTAGTGTAATAAGCCACAGCCGGGACTAGAGTAGACCTTACATGTGCCATACCCTGGACCATTGGTCTAGATGCATTTTGGCTTCCAGACTGCAACTTCTTCCTGCCTCAACTCTTATTCCATTGGGTCTGTCTCTCCCTTAGATCCCCTGATTGTTTTTCAAATTGAATTAAAATTTCAACTCCAAAGATTCATGCTCATCTTCCCATGGAAACCTCCTGCTTCGTTCATTCATGCCTACGCATGCCCTTTCTTCCATCAGGCTGTTCCTCATACCCTCATATTCTTAGTGAGTCGAGGCCTATTTTTCATTTGCAATGGTTTCCCCACTTTTCTTTACCGATCATTGGTAGTTTTAATTTAAATTAAATATTTTACTTTTGCAATGTGGGCTTCTGTGTGGTTTCATGGAAGTTCTGGCATAGGAATGCATTAACTCAAAAAGTCATTGCCCCAAGCATGGCCTACTTATCTGGAAAAATGGCCTTGTCATTTTGGAAAGGACACACATCCTATGGTGAGAAAGGGAAGGGATTCCTATTTTGGCCATCTGTAAGAGGGTAGATGTAGCAAAATTGCCTCACCTGAAGCAGAGGTCCGTGAACCAGGGCCTGTTGGTCACGTTCAGCCTGCTGCCTCTTCTTGTAAATGAGGCTTTACTGGAACACAGCGACCTCCATTCTTTCACATATTGTCCATGGCTGCTTTCATGCTACAACGGCTGAACTGAGTAGTTGTAACAGAGACCATATGGGCTGCAAAACCTAAAATTAAAATTCAGTGTCCAGTCATTTACAGATTGTTTGCTGACACCTGACCTTGAGTTTTCTTGATAATCTTAGCTTGTCTGGTCCCCTCCATTACTTTGCAGCCTGCTTAAGCCCATACCTGTTTCCCTTGCTGCAACTTGTAATACATTCCACACAAGGAAAGAGTTTAATTTCTGATTGAATGACAAGCATTCATGCAAGAAACATTTTTTTAACATCTTTATTGGAGTATAATTGCTTTACAGTGGTGTGTTAGTTTCTGCTATATAACAAAGTGAATCAGCTATACGTATACATATATCCCCATATCTCCTCCCTCTTGCGTCTCCCTCCCACCCTCTCTATCCCACCCCTCTAAGTGGTCACAAAGCACCAAGCTGATCTCCCTGTGCTATGCAGCTGCTTCCCACTAGCTATCTATTTTATATTTGGTAGTGTATATAAGTCCATGCTACTCTCTCACTTCTTCCCAGCTTACTCTTTCCCCTCCCTGTGTCCTCAAGTCCATTCTCTACGTCTGCGTCTTTATTCCTGTCCTGCGCCTAAGTTCTTCAGAACCATTTTTTTTTTTGATTCCATATATATGTGTTAGCATACGGTATTTGTTTTTCTCTTTCTGACTTACTTCACCCTGTATGACAGTCTCTAGGTCCATCCACCTCACTACAAATAACTCAGTTTCGTTTCTTTTTATGGCTGACGTCTAAGAAACGTTTTTAAGTGCACCAAATGAGCAGGAAAATCCAGAGATGATTTATATTTTATGTGGTGGAAAGGCTATTTCCATGCCTTTTCTTCTCAATACATTGATTCTTTTAAGTTTTACTCCACAGGGGCACCATGATAAAAGCATCTCAAACTGTTGAAAAATTTTCAGGAGACATAGCCTCTTTGAGGAAGGGGACTGTGGTTCACTGCACCAGCCGTTGTCCTACTGCAGTGTTTGGCACAGAGGAGATGCTTGACAGATATTAGTCAAATGAGTGATGAATAAATGAGCTTCCTCTTCTGCAAATAACTTTATTTAAAATATGTTGTTTGAAAACATATGTAAACTTGAATTTCACAATGTTCATAGCTAGACAGTTAATTAACTAACACACAGGCATATGTTTGTTTGGAGAATGCCAACATATTTTACAGGGAGATCATCTAAAAAGCAAGCACTGGTAAAAGAAGCCCATCAGGCCAATTCTCTGTGTTATGAAGACCCCTCCAAATAACAGTATGATGATCAAAATGAACATTGGCAGCCTCCATTTAAAAAACAGCTTGTGTTTCAGAATTACATTTGTAAGTCAAGACTTTGACTTACATTTCCTCATAGAAACAATCTTATAAGGAATGGCTAGATTCTAGTCCAAAGGAACCATTGTGGCAAGCAGGCTATGTTTGGAGGAAAACAAACCTGAGTTCAATCAATCCTGGCTATGTCACTAAACAGCTGACTTGGGCAAGTTATTCTCCGTTGCTGAGCTTCTGGGGTTTGTTTTTGCTTTTGCTTTTGTTTTTAAATCTGTAAAGTGGGAAAAAATAACACAAGGATTTTGGGGAGAATTAAGTGTCATAATAATATACATGAGTTGACTTTCACAATTCCTGGCACATATTAAATATTTTAAAAATTTAGTTTCTCTTTTGCTAGGTAGTAGTGAAATTTATATTTGAAACCCTTCCTTCCTTTCGGCACTCCTCTTTCACCTCTAGTACCATCACCCCCCTAGAGATCAGTGATTTAAATCCTTTTCCAGGTCTATCTCAGTTCCCAAAGTACTCCAAGCCCCAGAATAATTAAGTCTCGTTTCTCTAATGCATCTGATCTTGCGCAGGTGTTAGAAAGAAAGCAATCTGAGTGAATTTCCTTATACTCCAGGGTTAATGGCTCACCATTCTTTTACTCTCCCAAGATTGTTAACGTTTTCCAAAGGGACTACTAGATCACCCAAATGAATGTCTAGCAGTCGAATTAAAATGCAGGCAGAGGAGAAGTGCCATTCCATTTCACCTATTAAAATGATCTCCCCACTTGTCACCCTAGTGGTGAGGTGGGAGGCTGCTGCCGGGGTCAGTTCTTCTAAGTCTGGGTTTTTGTGGATAAAGAGGTCTGGAAACACCCTGAAATTGTACATGAGTAAACAGAGGTACATTGTTCTGGGGAGAAGGTCTTCAGCTTTCATCAGATCCCAAAAGTGATACCTCGTGACTCCAGAATGGTTAAGGATCTCTGCTCTAAACTGTACCTGATTTCACAGTTTCTCCCCTGCCTGTACTTCTGAACCCTTAGATATGCTGAACACTCAAGTTCTGATTGTCTTCACCATAGGAATCTGAGAACTCTTAGTGACTGAGCAAGGGGATGGCAGGCAGGATATGAATAGCACTGGCTATTTTCTCCATAGGAAATTTTTTTTTTTGCGGTACGTGGGCCTCTCACCGCTGTGGCCTCTCCCGTTGCGGAGCACAGGCTCCGGAAGCGCTGGCTCAGCGGCCATGGCTCATGGCCCCAGCCACTCCGCGGCATGTGGGATCTTCCCGGACCAGGGCACAAACCCATGTCCCCTGCATCGGCAGGCGGACTCTCAACCACTGCGCCACCAGGGAAGCCCAACAGGAATTTTTTAAGACAATATTTTTCCTTATAAAAGTGAATTCTCACTAAAGACAATTTAGAAATTAAGGAAAAATGGAAAGAAAAAACAGGAGAAAAGCACTTGTTCTAAGCATATGTGCAAATTGCTAGCTGTGTGATTAGCTTAGTTTCTTCACTTATTATTCTAGAATTTTTACTTAGTTTATTTTTTTCAGAACTCATAAAACATTTATTTATTGAATGCAGAAGAACATCGCATTAGTAAAACAGAAGAGGGAAGAGATATGGGAATATATGTATATGTATAACTGATTCACTTTGTTATAAAGCAGAAACTAACACACCATTGTAAAGCAATTATACCCCAATAAAGATGTTAAGAAAAAAAAACAAACAGAATGTGGTAGAGATTTCATATACTATTCAGAATTAGTGTATTTTTTCCAGTTTTATTGACGTATTATTGACAAGTAAAAATTGTGTATATTTAAGGTGTACAACATAATGATTTGATATACATATACATTGTGAAATGATTACCACAAACAAGCTAATTAACACATCCCTCACCTCACATAATACCAACATCATATGGTTGTCATTTATGGTTAAAATACAGTTCTGGCACATAGTTGGCACCAATAAATATTAGTTATTTTGTTATTCTCATGCCTGGGTTTCATTATAAGATCGAGATAGAGAATTCCTTCCCTGGTGGTCCAGTGGTTAAGACTCCATGCTTCCACTGCAAGAGTCACAGGTTCGATCCCTGGTCAGGGAACTAAGATCCCACATGCTGCGTGGCACAGCCAAAATAAATAAAAATTAAAAAAAAAAAATCTAGTTAATGATAACTACATTTTAGCTATTGTGGAGATTAAAGATATACCTGTATAACACTTGACATATAGCTATTATTATTTTGGTTATTAGTATCATTATAACTCTTTATAATTATAACTTTAATACCAGCGCAATATCCCATTGATATGAAGGCACCGTCTTTCACTTAACCATTCCTCCATAGCCGGCATGTAGGTCTGGAAACATCCTCGGTCCTTTTGCAGGGAGAGGGGGCAGCAGCTATATATAATTTTGTATTTAGGCTTATTTTCTTAGTATATAGTCCTAGAAGTGAAAAGTAGTGTTCAAAGTACTTTATTTTTAAAGGTGGTCTTATTTAAAGTTATTTAAAAATATATTCATATTTTAATGATTTACTATATGTTGCCAAATTAGTTTTCAAAATTGTATGATATCACTTATAAGTGAAATCTAAAAAATAATACAAATGAATGTATATGCAAAGTAGACGCAGACTCACAGACATAGAAAATAAACTAGTAGTTACCAAAGGGAAGAGGGAAGGGGGAGGGGGAAATTAGGGGTATAGATTAAGAGGGTCAAAAACCCCAAAACTGTTGCAACAGTTTGCCACTGGCAGCAATGTACAAAAGATCTACTTCACATCATCTCACCAGCAACAAATACTGCTTTTAAGAATAATTTCTCTTAATCTGATAGGAAAAGTGATATCTTGTAGTTATTTTAATTTGTAATTGCCACTTATTGATAACAGAATTTTTTTCCTACCCATTTGTTGATGACCTTCAGCTATTCTTTTGTAAATTGTTTAAATGCTTTGTTCACACATTTAATATGGTCTTAATGTTTTTGTTATCAACCTCTACATCAATTTTCTTTTTTTTAAGAGATTTATCTGTTTAATAGATTAACCCAAAGAAAATAATAATGTAATCACACTTCTGTAGGTGCAGAAAAAGCATTTGCTAATAATTAGTACCCAATTATAGTTTTTGTTTTTATTTTTAATTTTTTACCATATTTACATAGTAAGAATTAGGCGTTTGTTTTGTTTGGTTAATATTTTACCCCTACTTCTTATTTATCTTTTAAGTCTAATGGAGTGGATTTTTAAAAGTAAATTTATTTATTTTATTTTATTTTATTATTTTTGGCTGTGTTAGGTCTTCATTGCTGCGTGCAGGTTTTTCCCTAGTTGTGGTGAGCAGGGGCTACTCTTCAGTGCAGTGTCCATGCTTCTCGTTGTGGTGGCCTCTCTTGTTGCAGAGCACGGGCTCTAGGCACGTGGGCTTCAGTAGTTGTGGCTCACGGGCTCTAGAGCACACGCTCAGTAGTTGTGGCGCATGGGCTTAGTTGCTCTGCGACATGTGGGATCTTCCCGGACCAGGGCTCAAACCTGTGTCCCCTGCATTGGCAGGCGGATTCTTAACCACTGTACCACCAGGGAAGCCCTAGAGTGGATTTTTTAATGGTCAAAGTAATTTTTTAAATGTAGTTAAATAATCCCATTTTTTCCATCCATGTTTTAAATTTAGTATTCCTCCTCCTTCCAGAAATATCCCATTCCCAGTTTTTTTTTTTAATGGTTTGAAATTTGTATGCATGGCTCTAAATGTACCTTAAACTTATTTTGATGTATATCTGAGAAGTAAGAGTCTAAATTGTGGTTTAAATTACTAACTCACCATCTCAGACCATTTATTAAATAATCCTCCCTTTTCCCAATTAGATGTATCATTTATAAAATGGGTGCCTAAGAAGCAAGGACCAGTGGTAGAGTTTAAAATATGGAGGGTTCTGAAAATAAATTTTTATTTCTAGAGGTCCCAAATGCAACTACCTGCAGGGATAGGCAGGTAACATGAAACATAAAGTGACTGTGACTATGGGGTCTGGAGCAAAGCACAGACTTCCTGCCCTTCCTAAAGACATTCAAATTCAAAATGCTGGATTTGTCACTTTCCTTTTCAAGTGAAAAATGAGAAGAGAGAACCTTCCTATGTCACTTGCAATGTTTAGGCATATTTTATACTGAAAAGTAAAGAAACCTATATGTTTAGAGATAATGAGTTGAAATTAAGGGTTTTCTTAGACTCTTAGTCTTAGAGATGTTCAGGATTTTACCTTCTACAAGGTCACAAAAATGTTCTACCTGAGACCCTGAGCTGACTGAAGAGTCTTCAGGCCTCTGGGACTTGCCACCCCTCTGATACCCCCTAATCCACCAAATTTTCTGGCGTCTGTGATCGGGAAGCCAAGAAGACTGGGTATGAAGTTATCCATTTTCCATGTGGCCAACCCTGAGCCACATTCCTCCTGGGCCTGTGTCACCTGGCAAGCTGTGCTCAGTCACAAAGGGCAAATCTCCATCCTGATCAAATTGGCCTGTGTATCAGACCTGAGATAAAGGAGAGGGGCTTGCCATGGCTTTACAGAGGACAAGTCATTCTACGTTGCATAAAATGTGGAGAGTGCCAGGGGAAACCTCCTGAGGAAAAACAACCTCAAATGGAAAGACCAAAAACTAGAAGGAAAACCACATGAAAAAATAACTCTGTTGTCTTGCTGATATTGGAGGATTAGGGGAAGGAACATATTTACCTGATTGGAATGCTTAAGCAAGTTCCCTTATTCATTCATTCAACAATTATTTCTTGAGCTGCAACAACTGTCCTCGCCTGTGGTATGGGAGATAACAGGAGAGAGTATCTAATTTTTTTTCTTTAGGTGGTAAAAATGTAACTGGAAGATTGACAATTCACAATATAGTGATTGTTTTATAGGGAGTATCTCAAGGTTTGATGCGAGTCAGAAGAGGAACGTCTAAGTCTGGCTGGGAAGTAATGGAGGCTTTTTCAGAGGATGATGCTTCTGCGCTAATACTTGAATAGAAAAGAGATTGTCATCACTGACTTTCCAAGGCTTTATCTATTTGAAACTAGGTGCCAATTATTAACATGGAAGAAGTACTTCCTCTCCCAAATCCCCAATAATCAATACTTTAGTGAATTTCTTTTTGCTTATATATTATTTTCTTTGTATTGTTTTATTTTAAATCAGAATGTGTATCACATAAGAGTCACTTCAGCTGCATATAACAGCCAAACCAAATTAGCAACATATCAAATTTTAAAAATCATATGGGGGAGGGAGGGATTGGGAGTTTGGGATTAGCAGATACAAACTATTGTATATATATTCTTTTTCATATTCTTTTCCATTATGGTTTTTTATAGGATAACGAATATAGTTCCCTGTGCTGTACAGTAGGATCTTGTTATTTATCCATTCTATATAATATATATAGAATGGATAAACATATATATATATATATATATATATATACACACACACACACATCACTTGGGTGTACAGCAGAAATGAATATAACATGGTAAATTTTTAAAAATCATAAAAGTGGCTTCAACAAAATAGGAGTATATATCTTTGTACTTCTTTCTCTTGTAAAGAAGTCTGGAGGTAGGAAGGTTAGGGTTGATATGGCAGCTACATGGTTGTCAGGGGTCTTGGTTTCTTCTGTTTTGCTGCTATATCATCCTTGGTGTGCTGTTTCATGGTTCAAGATAGCTGTCAGAGTTCCAGCTCTCACACTTCAGCCAGCAGAAAGAAAGAAGGGAGATGGAAAGAGAGCTCTCTCTCCCTTTTAAGGATATTTGGTTAAATTCCATAGATAATGCAGTTTACATCTCATTGGCCAGAACTTCATCACAAGCTTAGAACACGTGGCAAGGGAGGCTGGGAAATGTTGTCTTTTATCTAGCTAACAATGTGTCAAACTGCAAATTGAGCTTGTTACTAAGGAAGAAGGGGTGAGTTGATATTGGGCGGCAACCAGCAGTATCTGCCACAGTTTGTCAATTCTTCTGGACTTGAACACATACTACCTGAAGACCACATCACATCCCATAGCCCCAGAGGGGCAGCCTGGTGGAGCAAGGCCAGTAGAGTAAAAGTTTTGTGAAAAGTGGATTCTGTAGAAAATAAGTTTGGGAAAAACTGTGTTACAAAGTTAAACAGGTTTCTTTATTGCAGGATTTCTCAGAATCATTTATTTGCTAATGTCCATTAGGCATCTCTAAAGGGTCCCAGGGGAGCTCTATAACAAATTTCCCAAATATATTTAACAAGTAAATAATTTATTTTAAAAAATCATTTCTTCCCAGGAGTTTTTAATGGGCTTAATGTTCCACAGGACATATTTTGAGTAATGCTGATCTAGTGGAAAGATTAGGACTTTGC
This sequence comes from Aethalodelphis obliquidens, assembly GCF_003676395.1. Classification (NCBI taxonomy): domain Eukaryota; kingdom Metazoa; phylum Chordata; class Mammalia; order Artiodactyla; family Delphinidae; genus Aethalodelphis; species Aethalodelphis obliquidens. The sequence goes on from NW_020837971.1 coordinate 6,550,748, forward strand.
AGCCAAACTAAGATGTAGTAAATCCCTGCTCTTTTGCTTACTAGTAGTGTATCTCTTGCAGGTTGCCTTTGAATATAAAATAAAGTAACATTAGAATTAATCCAAGTTTAGTGCTGGCAAATAGCATGCATATTTTTTAATATAAATAGACTTTAATTTTTAGAATGTTTTTTTTTAATTTATTAATTTTTTAAATAAATTTATTTTGTTTATTTATTTATTTTGGCCGCGTTGGGTCTTCGTTGCCGCACACAGGCTTTCTCTAGTAGTGGTGAGCGGGGGCTACTCTTCGTTGCAGTGTACGGGCTTTTCTCACTGCGGTGGCTTCTCTTGTTGACAACCACGTGCTCTAGGTGCGCGGGCTTCAGTAGTTGTGGGACGCAGGCTCAGTAGTTGTGTCTCGCGGGCTCTAGAGCACAGGCTCGGTAGTTGTGGCACACAGGCTTAGTTGCTCCGCGACACGTGAGATCTTCCCGGACCAGGGCTCAAACTAGTGTCCCGTGCATTGGCAGGTGGATTCCTAACCACTGCACCACAAGGGAAGCCCAATAGAATGGTTTTAGATTTACAGGAAAATTGAACAGCTAGTGCAGGGAGTTCCCATATATCTTCTTTATCAAGTTTCTCCTATTAGTAACTACATTAGTATGGTACATTTGTTATACTTAATGAGCTAATATTGATGCATTAGTATTAACAAAAATCTATCATTTACTCAGGTTTCCTTAGTTTTTACCTAATATCCCTTTTCTGTTCCAGGATCCAATCTAGAATACCACATTACATTTAGCTGTCACGCCTCCTTAGGTTCCTCTGAGCTGTGGCAGTTTCTAAGATGTTCTTTGAAAAAAGAGTTTTAAGGAGTTTTAAGGAGTTCTGGTCAAGTGCATTGCAGGATGCCCCACTATTGGAACTTGTCTGATGTTTTTCTCATGATTACATTGGGGTTATGAGTTTGGGGGAGGAAGATGACAAAGGTAAAGTCCATTTTCATCATACTATGTGAAGGGTACATGCAATCAATATGATTTTTTTTTTCAATATGATTTTTGACTGGTGATGTTGACTGTGATCACCTGGCTGAAGTAGTGTTGGCCAGGTTTCTCCATTGTAAAGTTACCCTCCTTCCCCCCACTTTTCATATTGTACTCTTTAGAAGGAAAATCTCTAAGTGAGCCCACACATAAGGAGTGGAGTTACGCTCCCCCTCCTTTGGGGTGAAGAAGCTCCATAACTTATTTGGACTCCTCCTGCATGGGGGATTTGTCCCTTCTCACCAGTTTGTTAGTTTATTTATTCAATCACTGATTTATATCAGCATGGACTCACAAATACTCATTTATACTTTGGGTTATAATCCAACAGTATTTTGTTGCTCAAATTGGTCCCGCTTTGGCCATTAGGAGCTCATTTACTTGGATTCCCTGCCGCTTTGACATAACCCCATTGATATGGGTTGTTTTGTTCTACGAATTTCCTTACTTTCTGGCACTGCAAGATGCTTTAGGCTTATCTTCTAATATTTCCTGCCCCAGTTCTAGAAGTCCAGTCCTTGAAGCTATCTCTTCAAGGGTCTCTGTTCCTTTCATCGGAGAATGGTATTAGAAATCCACACTGAGTGCTAGATGTGCCCGTTGCTGTAGGAGTGTCATTTCCTCAAGTCTCTGTCAGCTGACAGACCAAAGAAATATATATGTGCATACTAACCCACGTATATACACATATCTGTAAATATTTCTATATGTAGCCAACTTAAGTATATGAAGTTAGACATGAGTTCTTAATGATGTTTCCAACTCTACTCCATCACCACAGGATCATTCTAGCTTTCTCCCCTTGCTAATCTGTAAATTTCTACATCAGCAGTAAGAAATCTGGCTCCCACCATCTGCCATTCATTTACTTAATTGTCTAATTCCAGTGAACATGTATAGTAATCTTTGAATTGTTAACCCGTACTCCTGAGGGAAACAACTTCATAGACTAGAGTACATTATTTATGCATGGTTCCTTTTGCCTTTCATCTTACATTCATTTCCAAAGTTACTGAGGTCAGTACCTTTCCCTGGACTCCATTCAGTGAGGTTGTTTCATGCATTTGTAATACAATTAGATTTTCTTGTCACAGTCTGCATTTTTCCTGGGATCTTCCAACCTCCTAAATGATTTTTTTTTAATTTATCTACATCAAAAGTCACTCTTTGTATTGTAGAATTCTGTGGGCTGTGACAAATGCATAATGTTGTGTATCCACTATTACAGCACCACCCAGAATAGTTTCACCACCCTAAAATTCTCCTGTGCTTCATCTATTCATTCCTTCTGTTCTCCCTTGAAACTCTAGCAACCACTGATCTTTTTTTGTTGTCTCTATATTTTTACCTTTTCCAGAACATCACATAATTGGAATATAATTACAGAAAATCATATAATTAGAATCATAAGATCTGTTCATACTCACGTCTTTCACTTAGAAATATGCCTTTAAAATTCCTCCACATCTTTCTGTGGCTTGATAGCTCATTTCTTTTTATTGCTGAGTAATATTCCATTGCTTGGATGTACCACAGTTTGTTTACTCATCACCTATTGAAGGACCTCTTAGTTGCTTCTACGTTTTGGCAATTATGAATAAAGCTGCTATAAATATCCCTGTGTGGGTTTTTGTGTGGACATATGTTTTCAACATGACTGGGTAGGTACCTAGGAACACAATTACTGGATCATATGCCAAGACTATGTTTAGCTTTGTAAGAAACTGCCAAACTGTCTTCCAAAGTTTTTATGCCATTTTGCATTCCTCCCAATGATGAGTGAGTATTCCTGTTGCTTCACATCTTTACCAGTTTAGGGTTGTTTAGTATTGTCATTTTCTTTTAAAATTTCACCCATGCTAATAGATGTGTAGTGGTATTTCATGGTTGTTTTAATCTGCAATTCTCTAATGACAAATGATGTTGAGCATCTTTTCATATGTTTATGTGCCATATGTATACATTCTTAGGTGAAGTGTCTGTTTACATCTTTTGCCCAATTTTTTATTGGGTGGTTAGGTTTCTTACTGTCGAGCTTTAAGAGTTCTTAGTATACTTTTTTTGAAAATTTTTGTTTTAGTTGGAGTAGAGTTGATTAACAATATTGTGTTAGTTTCAGGTGCACAGCAAAGTGATTCAGTTATACATATTCATGTATCTATTCTTTAAGAGTTCTTAGTATACTTTTGACAAAAGTTTTTGCCAAAAGAGTATAGTCATAGTTGGGATGTATTCTTTTTATATACAGTTAATACTGTCAAGAATTCTCACTAAGTATTGTTGATTAGTATTGTTCAAGCAGATCACAGATAGCTATTGACTTTTTTTTTTTTTTTTTTTTTGCGGTACGCGGGCCTCTCAATGCTGTGGTCTCTCCCGTCGCGGAGCACAGGCTCCGGACGCGCAAGCCCAGCGGCCATGGCTCACGGGCCCAGCCGCTCCGCAGCATGTGGGATCCTCCCGGACCGGGGCACGAACCCGTGTCTCCTGCATCGGCAGGCGGACTCTCAACCACTGCGCCACCAGGGAAGCCCAGCTATTGACTTTTAACATAATTATTTTATTCTGAAATTTATCTAATTATCCAGGCTTTTCTGATTAATTTCTTCTAAGTATTAACTCTTCCATTCACTAAAGTTTTTTTTTTTCTTCCTGTAGAACAGCTAGAAAATAATACAATCTATGTGTAAGGATAAAGACTGGCTGAAATTGTATGAGTAATAGCAGGGTAAAATCAGACCTCCACCTCCAAAATAATCTAATTCTACAATATTCGGTCATTAAAAATAGGAAGATAGAATTAGAGTAATCCAAAAAGTTCAAAAAGGCATTTAAAAAAATTGCTTTGCACAGATAATAATAATTTCACTATAGAGCCTTCATTGTAAAGTCAAAGGAATAGAGAATAAATGGTAAAAGTCCAGGAACAGTTGATAGTGGCAATTAATATTCATAACAACCATCATATAGCTATAAAATATTACTGGTTGTTATAGCTAGTATATAAAATCCAATTGACTTCCTCAGAATTAGTGTAGCAATGTCATTATAGTCTGAAATCATGTTGTAAAACTGTAATCATGCTAGCCTAAATAAAATGAGAATTTGCACCAGAAAAATTCATCCATTTACTTACATTTTGCATTTGACTTAACTCAAATGCCTCCTATCTAAATTGTACATCACATAGTCCTATCAGTACAAGCTTAGTAAGAAATGGAAGCATCAGCCAAGGTTCCATCTACAGGATATCATAGAAAAGGCAAAGCTTATCTATTGTGGGACTATCTGGTTAACAAGAAACAATCCTATAGGCTACTTTCTGGGATGGGGGACATGTAGGATCAAGGTCTCATAAGGCAAAGCAAAATACAGAATCAAAGGAGTTAGTTAATTACTTCTTTTGAGTTGACTGGATGGAGTAAACTGTATGGTTCAAGTAATGCATTAGCATTCTCATTTGTACATGACTTTATAGTTTTCTATGCACCAAATCAAATGAAAAAAAATGTTGAAATAAAGGCTCTCAAAACAAGGAATTAAGAGAGTTGGCTCCAAATCCAAATGCCACTTACTAGTTGTGTAAACTTGGATTATAATGTTTAAAATTGTGGGCTCTGGAGACCAGCTCTCGGCCTTGAATTTTCTACATTTCTTTCTCCCCCAGTTCTTCTCCCTTCCCTCAAGTCTACCTGCCTTCTAGTTTCTTTCCTATCAACATGTCCTTTAACTTCTTTCCTCTCCCTCCTGTTTCTCTCTCTTTCATCTCTGCCTTCCTTTTTTCTCCTTTTTTCTCCTCTTACTCACTGTTCTCCTCTGTCTTTCTCCTTTCATTTCTGAAATATATTCACAAGTTGCCCTTTTCAGCCATTCTCCAAATGTTATTAAAATAGTTAAGTATACACAGTTTCAGGTCTTTCGTTAATGTTTTTGTTTTTCTTCCTTACCACTAAAAACTCATGTTACAGAAGTCAATTATGGAAGTAGCTACAGGCAATAGAATCTCAGAAAAATGGAGAAAATCTGGAATGGGCTATCTGAACTCATTGGACCTGGTGGCTCCTAAAATCCAACTAATAAAAATAGGTAGATTCTGGCATCACACAGCACACACATAGTGGCAAAAGAGCTAATTAAGTTAGGTAATAACAATTAACACCTACAGCCACACGGAAGAAAATGCCCATTGAAGGCAATACTTTGAGTGACCATGTAGCTGCTACCATAGAAAAAAATAGGAAGGTTGTGAGGGCCTTAAGGGCTGTAGGATAAGCTGTTTGCTTCTAATTGCACTGGGTAGCTTAAAGAAAGAGAATAAAAGCCTCAACTTATTAAATTCCCAGCTCACAGAAAACCATGGAATGTCCATAGTTAAGACATAAAAGTCTCTAATCAAAAGTAATTACAGATTATTCAACATAGTACTGGAAGTCCTAGCTACAGCAATCAGAGAAGAAAAAGAAATAAAAGGAATACAAGTTTGAATAGAAGTAGTAAAACTCACTGTTTGCTGATGACATGATACTATACATAGAAAACTGTAAAGATGCCACCAGAAAACTACTAGAACTAATCAATGAATTTGGTAAGGTTGCAGGATACAAAATTAATGCACAGAAATCTGTTGTATTCCTATACACAAACAATGAAAGATCAGAAAGAGAAATTAAGGAAACAATCCCATTTACCCCATTGCAACAAAAATCATAAAATAGCTAGGAATAAACCTACCTAAGGAGGCAAAAGGCCTGTACTCAGAAAACTATAAAACACTGATGAAAGAAATCAAAGATGACATAAACAGATGGAGAGGTATACCATGCTCCTGGATTGGAAGGATCAATCTTGTGAAAATGACTATACTACCCAAAGCAATCTACAGGTTCAATGCAATTCCTATCAAATTACCAATGGCATTTTTCACAGAACTAGAACAAAAAATCTCACAATTTGTATGGAAACACAAAAGACTATGAATAGCCAAAGCAATCTTGAGAAAGAAAAATGGAGCTGGAGGAATCAGGCTCCCCAACTTCGGACTATATTCAAAGCTACAGTAATCAAGACAGTATGGTACTGGCACAAAAACAGAAATATAGATCAATGGTATAGGATAGAAAGCCCAGAGATAAACCCACACACCTATGGTCACCTAATCTATTAGAAAGGAGGCAAGAATATACAATGGAGACAAGACAGCCTCTTCAGTAAATGGTGCTGGGAAAACTGGACAGCTACATGTAAAAGAATGAAATTAGAACACTACCTAACACCATACACAAAAATAAACTCAAAATAGATTAAAGGCCTAAATTTAAGACGGGACACTATAAAACTCTTAGAGGAAAACATAGGAAAAATGCTCTTTGGCATAAATCACAGCAAGATTTTTATGACCCACCTCCTAGAGTAATGAATATAAAAACAAATATAAGCGAATGGGACCTAATTAACTTAAAAGTTTTTGCACAGCAAAGGAAACCATAAACAAAACGAAAAGACAACCCTCAGAATGGGAGAAAATATTTGCAAACGAAACAACAGACAAAGGATTAATCTCCAAAATATACAAACAGCTCATGCAGCTCAATACCAAAAAAACAAACAACCCAATCAAAAAACGGGCAGAAGGTCTAAATAGACATTTCTCCAAAGAAGACATACAGATGGTCAAGAGGCACACGAAAAGATGCTCAACATCACTAATTATCAGAGAAATGCAGATCAAAGCTACAATGAGATATCACCTCACACCAGTCAGAATGGCCATCATCAGAAAATCTACAAACAATAAATGCTGGAGAGGGTGTGGAGAAAAGGGAACCCTCTTGCACTGTTGATGGGAATGTAAATTGATACAGCCACTATGGAGAACAGTACGGAGGTTTCTTAAAATACTAAAACAGAACTACCATATGACCCAGCAGTCCCACTACTGAGCATATACCCAGAGAAAACACATGTATCCCAACGTTCATTGCAGCACTATTTACAATAGCCAGGACATGGAAACAACCTAAATGTCCATAGATAGATGAATGGAAAAAGAAGATGTGGTACATATATATATAATGGAATATTACTCAGTGGTAAAAAGAAATGAAATTGGGTCATTCGTAGAGACGTGAATGGACCTAGAGTCTGTCATACAGAGTGAAGTAAGTCAGAAAGAGAAAAACAAATATCATATATTAACACATATATGTGGAATCTAGAAAAATGGTATAGATGAACCTATTTGCAAGGCAGGAATAGAAAGGCAGATGTAGAGAATGGACGTGTGGACACAGTGGGGGAAGGGGAAGGTGGGATGAACTGGGAGATTAAGTTTGACATAAATACACTACCATGTGTGAAATAAATAGCTAGTGGGAACCTGCTATATAGCACAGGAAGCTCAGCTCGGTGCTATGTGATGACCTAGTTGGGTGGGATGGACGGGGGAGAAAGGTCCAAGAGGGAGGGGATGTATGTATACGTATAGCTGATTCACTTCGCTGTGCGGCAGAAACTAACACAACGTTGTAAAGCAATTATACTCCAATTAAAAAAAAAAAAAGACTATCCAAAGCAGAAAATCAATCAATCAATAAATCTTGTGACTTTCAAAAAAAAAAGTAATTACAGGATCACATACCAGAAAAATCAAACTCAAAATTTGATTCTCTCGATTGTTTTTTTATAACAGTTGAATTCATGACCAAGCCTATTCTCTTATAAGAACGTTAAGGGAAAGAATGAGACCCCAAGAATGGGAATTTATGGGAAGATGTGAGTGACTCAGCGTCCTCCAGAATCCCAGACTGCCCCGAGGCTCCTCAGGGAGAAGCACCACCGGCTCCTCTGCCTGAGGCTCCTCCTGCCTCATGTGAAGATCCTGTGATTATCTCACCTCAGTTTCCTTGCAAGGGGAAGGTGATTCTCCTCCTGCCACTTGTACCATCTCCCATTGTCTCCAGACCTTTTACCTGTTCCCAGTGAGCCCAAATATAAAGTCAAACCCAAGAGTCAAAGACTCACACATCAAAAGAATTGCCAGGGTTTGCTAATTTGTGTTGATGAATGAAAGGAAGAAAGGAAGGAAGGATGGACGGAGGGGGGAAGAGAATATGTATAGTAATAGATTCTAAGAGATAGAAAAAAGGAGGGGGATAAATAATTCTAGATTGGGCTAAACTGATCAATATGAGTGCACTTAACAGAGCTTCTGGATTAATGTTTGAGAGAATTACATGGGTATTATTTGCTTGGTTGGTTGACTAACACCTAGGCTCAGCAGTGGCTACTGTGAATGCTCACCAAATGCCCCTGTGATGGCCCCTGGACCAGCAGGTAGACAAGGTGACCAACCTGAGGCTGTCAGACAACTTACTTCCTCTGTCAATCCAAGGCTTACTCAGTGGGCCCATGGAAAACATAACTAACTCCGCCAGGGTCAGATTCTGTTGCTTGCAAAGGAAAAATCTAATATGACATTCATCTTTAATTTAAAAAATTAAACACCAGGTGTATTAGTGAGGGTTGTCTAGAAATCAGAACCATTAGGGTATCATACTGTTATGGAGGATGGCAAGTCCAAAATCCTCAGGGTGGGCTGAGAAGCCGGAGACTCTGGAAAAGCCTATGATAGCTTTCAAGTTCGAAAGCTATCTGCCACAGAATTCCTTCTTGCTCAGGGAGGTCAGTCTTCTTTTATTCAGGATTTCAATTGATTGGATGAATCCCATCCAAAGGAGCCCACTCTGCTTTACTCGAAGTCCACCGTCATAAATAAAAAGTTTAAAAAAATGTTAATCTCATCCAAAACATTCTCACAGAAATATCCAGAATAACGTTTAACCACAAACTGTGGTCCAGCCAAACTGACACAAAATTAACCATCATACCAGAAAAATAAAACTCTTTATCAGAATACTGAGAATCTGTTTTTTAAATTAAGAATTATTTCTTAATTCTTAGATGTAACTCAAGAAGTGAATGACTAAGGGCAATGTAATTTGAATCCAGTTTAAAATGTTGAATTTAAATGTACCAGAATTCCCTACTATATACTTTTCTAAATTGCTTGTTCTAATGATTAGTGGTTAGAATTGGAGGGCACCAGTCTATCATGCTTACTCCCAATTCTTTTTTCTAGGTCAGTATGCTTTATTCAGTGATTGCAAGCAGGTAAACTTGGTATTCATGGCACACACCTAGATAGAAGCCTGTGAAAGATAATGGGTAAACATTAAGATTCCAAAGTTCTGATCCATAGGGTCATCAGGCTATTGATCTTGCTTGTTTATATTTGTCTTGCCAATTGAAATCCTACGATATGTCACCTCAATGTGTATTACTAGACAATAACTGCAAAATCACAGAATAGATCATCTACTTCAGTGAAAGGCAAACAGATAAAAATGATTGAGATTTAGAGAACGATTTTTTCCCCTGACAAATGGAGACTTAACAGTGAAAGCATATTCTTTTTATTTAATTCAGTCAAGATTACTTTTTCATGATATTAGGGTGATAGAGGCTCCACAGATAATACTCTCATAAAATTTCTCTACCAAATATATACACTCAAATGAGATATAAAAAGAATCAGTGAATTATTCTGTCGAAAGCAACTTTTTTATAATAAAAATCTGCAGAAAGAGATAAATTAACTCTATGCATTATTATGTAATTATTTCACCTCCCCTGAACTGAGAATTTCAAGGACTCTGAGAGCCGGACAAAAAGCTATTTAGTTTCACTGAAGGTTTTATAAGTCTCCCCTTTAAATCAAGCATGGATTTCATGTTCAAGACGGTTATTACTTAGTGACTCACAACAGGAGGTTCTGAGCCACTAACAGAAGTGGTATACTAAACACTAGTTACATACCAGGCTTCCCATGTCAGAACCTACAAATGCTCCCCAATCCTGCCTTTCCACAAGCCTGACTATTCTAGAAAGTGTCATAGAAGTGCATATATAAATTTATCTTTCCTGGTACAACACCTAAGAAAACCAATAACTTGTTTATTATTTCAAATCATCTCAACAGTTAAGTGATAGAGCTGGGTAAGGCACAGCCAAACATCTGTATCTACTTTTGGTTTGTAAAATACCTATGCAATTTGTGGCTCATGCAGTAGATGGCAGTGTTTTAAAACTTCCTCCATTTGCAAATCAGGACGATTGGATGATTACCTTTAATCAGGCTATTTATATTATATGTAGATGAGGCTCTGCAAAACAGTCATGCTTTGATTCTCACATTTATTATTTCCTGGGAAAATGCTAAAAGGCAATGAAACTTGAATTAACAAACATTTTCTGTGTACTTTAGGGGTGCCAGGATTTACTTGAGGAGTGCATGGAATTCCCTGTGCCTCAGGAACAGGAAAAGTCAGGGTTAAATTATGTTAATAACAGTCATCAGCAGAGACTAATCGAGCCCAGATAACATTAAATGTGTTTTTACAAGAACCTAATACTGAAATAAGAGTTTATATCTTAAATATTGGGCCTTCAATAACCCCAGGAGAGGAGAAATGATTCTCTCCATTGAAAAATATTTCTGACACTCGGATTTGCATTGGAAGTCTTTAGAAAATGCTTTTGGCTGAGTATTGTGCAGCATCAGTAATATGTCTGTTATTTATTTTCATTGACTCTTATAGACTTGTATGCCCCTGGCTTAAAACTTCACCTAGAAGCAGTTATTTAAGCTTTGCTTTTTTTTTTTTTTTTAATCACTCTGTTTACCATATAGCTACAATGGAAATAAAATTTTCTCCATTTTCCCCCAAAATAGGTGGAGGTTCCTATACTTGGAGGAAAATAGTTTCTCAAAGGCTAGTAATAAACCAAATTATCTCCTGATAAATGAAGCCTTTTGTGGAATCCACTCTTCTCCAACTTCATATTTTATTGTCCTCCAACACTTCCTGAATGCAGAATATTCAACAGCCAGTTATGGGGAGTGATTCTGGAAACTCTGCTTCATATACACCCAGTATGTGTTTTTCCCATTTTAGATCAATCCCTGTGTCATGCTCTTGGCTCCACTTCCTCCTACTTTCTGAGGACTTTTGTTCCATTAATTATCTATTTTATCTTCTATATCCTCAACGTTTCCTTTTTCACTGGCTTCCTCCCCTAAGCCTAGAAACATGCTCAACCTTGTCCATCCTAACAAAAATTAAAATTAAATGTCTGTCCCTTGATTCAAAACCTCATTTTGGTTATTGCCTGTATCAGTCAGCTCAGGATGCCATAACAAAATACCATAGACTGGGTGGCTTAAGCAACAGGAATATATTTTCTCACAATTCTGGAGGCTGGAAGTCTAAGATCAGGGTGCCAGCAGGGTTAGGTTCTGGTGAGAGCCCTCTTTCTGGTGGCTTGCAATGGCTGCCTTCTCTCTGTGTCCTCATGTGGCAGAGAGAGATACCCCTTCTTATAAGACCACTAATCCCATGATGAGGGCTCTGCTCTCGTGGTCTCGTCTAACCCTAATTACCTCCCAAAGACCTCATCTCCAAATACGATCGCTTTGGGGTTTGGTCTTTAACATATGAATTGGGCATGGGGGGACACAAACATTTAGTCCATACCATTGTCCCATTGTCCTTCCTTTGCGACTTTTCAGATAGCATTTTGGAAAGAACAACGTTGGCTATCTGCTGCTCTTCCTCATCTCTCATTTTCCCACAACTCTCCACAGTTTGGCTTCTGTCCTCATAATGTGACTGAAATCACTTAGATCACCAGTGACCTGCCTATTAAATCCAAAGATTCCTCTTCAGTTCTTATCTTACTTGATCTCTCTTGAGTTGTTCAATGCTGGTGATCATTTTATTTCTTCTTGGCTTCTTCCTCTGGTTTCTATAAAATGATGCTGTTTTCTGTCTCCTAACACTCGAGTTTCTTCTACTCAGTCTCCTGTGGATTGTCTTCCTCAGGGACCCCCAATGTCAGGGTTCCATCCTTGGTGTGCTCCCCTTCATAATCTATATCTCTCCTTCTACTTACTCCCGTGTCTTAAATATTGCCTCTGTGGACCTCTCTGCCATGATGCAAAGGGAGCTCCTTGCCTTGCCAGGCGACATGTATCATTGACCTAGTTAATTAAATAAGTATTTTCTCAGGAATTGAAATCTGCCTCCTTACCGATTCTGGGGGGTTTTGTTGTTGTTGTAGTTGTTGTTGCATCAGCAATATAAAACAAATATGTCCTCTCACTTGTCCAGGAAAACTCTTAAAATATATTTCAAAAGCTTTATGATGGACTTTCTTAGTTTTCTCTTATCAACACTAAGTAGTATATTACCTTCCATTGTTCCTCAATAGGTATGGTTTCCAGGATGCTCCAGTCACCTCTGGATACTTCACTGTTTGTCAACGTCTTTCCTAAAATGTGCCACTAAAAAAAATCAAATATAATACTCCATAAGTTAAGGAACTGATTGTCTCATGATCTGGACACTATTCTTTTTAAGATAGGATAGTGTTCTATGAGATGTTTTCATGAAAAACAACCTGTCTCCAAACGACACTTCCAAAGCAAACTTTTTTTAATGAAAAATACATGAATTATCACTTATTTCTATTAAATTTCACTCTACAGATTTTTAATCCAATATTCTAGCTACTAGAAATAATAAATTGTAATATGGAATCTATTGTGTAGTTTCTTTCTGTTCAATAAATCATCATTCCTAATTTCACATTCTGAAATTTGGATAATTTTGCTTTCTGGGAATTTATCCAAGTCACTGAGATTGTTGAACAGGATGAAGTCAAGGAAGAGCTTCTAACACGTTATTGAAGATGCTGCCTCACTTGTAGAGCTGAGTGCTTTACTCAGGATTTGCTCTGGAAGAGGGCTGACCCACACGCTGTCATTCATAAGCACCAGCTGTGTTTGTGCAAGCCGCCATAACTCACCAACCATGCTGTCATGTCAACAGCCCATACATGAAGCTGTTGTGGAAATCTTCATCAAATGTGCATTGAAACTTGAGATATGTTAAATGTCTATGATGTTTCTGTGTTCCACCAAATCTTAAGTCTTATGCAAAAAGGAAAAGATTAGTTTAATATTACTGTCTCACTGAAATCATTTTTATAGCCAATGATCACTACACTTTCTATTAAATACTCTGTTATCATATATCCAAAAGTTTTCCCTTGTTCTTGATTTTTATTTCAATTTTCAAACAAATTTTAATTTCCCTTTCCCTTTCCTTTCCCATTTGTATACTTGCCTTGTGTAGTCAGGACAGGTCACTGGCCAGAGAGAATTCCTCTGTTAGAAATTGCTTCATTGTTCTGGGTATTTTGCTGACACATTCCGCATCATGGTTCATTACAGTGATGGGAAACTCTCTATAGCCTAAAAAATATAGATTTCTCCTCTAAAGTAGGTCTTACCATTGTGTCACTGGAGAGTCTCTGAAGATATAAAAAAACTATGCTTTTCTATCATGCCTTGCATATGAGAGCCTCCCAAGTATGTTAGTGAGATTCAAAGTGTGATTTTCATTCAGTATTTTAATCCCAGACACATGAATATAACATATTTCAGGAAACTCTGATTAGCTATATCATGGGTTTATTTCGCACTCTGTTACAAACATTCCAAACACTTTGATTGGAGTATAAATCCTTAGCCTCAAGATTTTTCCACATTCCAAAATATTGCCTCAAAATTGATGGTTGAGGAGTCATTCCTCTCAATTGTCACAGCTTCCCAGAAACATCTTAGCCAAGCATATGCACGTGTATAAATGCCATCACCTTTCCGTTTTGCCTCTTCTTGACTTCCCCTGATCTACTTGTCATTAGGGCCTTACCCAGCAGGGCATACTACTCTAGCCTCTCTCTCTCAGCCTTCTGAACACCTACTACCAGGCTGCATTTCCCCTGGAGTTTCTCTTTTACTGTCTCTTGCTCATCACTAACAACCTCCCATCCTCACTGTTGCTGGTCCATCTTTTATCTTCCCAAGCCTACATAATCAAACGCCATAAGCAGCATTTGCAGTTAGATTGAACCTCATCTACTCCGAAGTTTAAATCTTCCAGGTGTTTGCCCTTGATTTCTAGCTGTGAAATGAGACACTTTGATTCCTGTGAAAAGAATTTCAGGTCAGCAAGTAGAAGTAGGTTTTGCTTTGGGTGGGGGAGTTATTTTCTTCTGCTTCTGAATCAGATTATGTCTAATGTTGGCCCCGAAGTCATTTATTTAGGGTGCCTGAGATAAAGGAGAGCTTTGTCAGAATGGGCAGTAAGTCTAGGCCAATCCCTTAAAACAATGACTTCAAAAAAACTACAAAGCAAAAGTTTAGGGAAGAAAAATAAACACATTATCCCCCCTCCCCAAATCTGGTCATATGTAGCAATTAATTTGACCAGTTATGTGATTCTTAGATTGACAGTTACCTTAATCTACAGAGAGGTCCAACACAAGGAATCACAAAAGATCTCTAGGGTAGTGTGAAAACTGAAGTTACCATTCAACATCTAGAATATTCCAAAGGGAATCAAACAACACATACTTCTTTTATAATTTGGGGGACTGTGATTAAGTTCCTTAAGAACACAATAACTGCATTGAATTATACATTTGTTTCACAAATCTCAGGAATTATGAGTTATTCAATAGCATAGTGAGCAACACTTGACCACAGTTGATTCTATATGTCTGATGGAAGCACAAGTCTCACAGGAGGTCAGTGGTAATTTCTGAGAAAATGATTAAGTTATAGCTCTCAGCAAGATTGGCTGAGACAGAAAAATGTTGGTCCCTCTGACAGGTAGCCATGCTGAAGATCAAAAGATGACTCTTCCAACCAAAAATTAGGGTTCTACTGTAGCAGTCTGCATAATGAGAAACAATTTGGTGATTCCCCATACAAGACCAATCTTATTCAGGAAAGAGAAAGGCCAGGAACTATGAAAACAATCTTTCTTTTATAAAAAATTAGTCTACCTCTCAAATTGATTCATCATGAAAAATGCAGTATCTCATCTGGAAAAATCAAATCTGAACTTTCAGCATTTTAAAGAGGTGGTACATCAGTCAGGCTGACATTAGTAGAAGCAGAATTAGTTGGTTGCTCATGTAAAACTAAAGGAAAGAAGGCCATATAAAGTATTAATACAGATTTTCATAGGCACAGTGAGGATCCATGATTATTACATATAAGGTACAGGGAAGGCTAGTAACTTGAAGTACACTATACTATTATGATATAGGGATAACTAGGAACTTCATATTTGTTTTGGTTTATTCATTTTTGGAAAAGGAAATAAAACCTAGATTGCTGGAATTTCTGTAGATCTCACAAAATTTTTCTGCTTAGACATTTTGAGCAAATATCTCTAGAAATAGCCTTCCCTAGAATGGTAGTGAGGAGCTGCACCCGTAGATATATTTATCTTCATTCATTTACAATGGCATATCTTCAAGGAAATTGCAACTGGAAACAAGTATGAAATCCATTATATAAATACACAAGTCCAGTTTCAGCGAAACTGGTATTCTGTCAGAAGGTAGGAAATTGTCTAGTGATCAAATAGAAATGAACGGATCACTTGTGGACATATCTAATTCCACTTACTTAAAGCAGATGGCCTTCTCAGCTCCCCCACGATCACTCAGTATCTTCCTCCTCCCCAACTAGGGTTAACATCCATAGATTTTTAAAGGTGATGGCCTACTTAAACTGTTTCTGTTGCTATGGTATTAACGTTTGCACTATCTTTTTCAGAAGTTGTCCAGGAGTTGGAATGTAGAGGTTCTTTAGACCTAAACCTCATGGGAACTTCAGGATAAGTAACTTGGCATCTCCAGACTAGCATTAAGATCAGATAGTGCTGATCTTACTTAAGAATTTACATTGTCTTCAAACCAAAGCTGTGGCTTATTGGGAAACAGCAGCAGGGACCACAAATTGAGAGGCAATCAGAAGGCTGTTGAAAGTTTTTAGTAAAGGAAGACCATGAGGCAAGTAGCACATATTTTATAAGATTCAAACTCTGCAAATGGCAGTCTTCCCTAGGGTGTTCCTCTGTCCTGTGGGGAAAGAAGAGCTGATCACAAACGGACGTTTTGTGTCCATTTGTGATCACACAAATCAGATGGGCTCATGCACTCAGGAAGTAGCAATAGCAGGAGCAGTAGCAGCAGTAGTAACGTGAATGTACGGATTTGAATGCTGGTGTCTGTGTGGTACTTTACGTAAACTTACTAAAGAGGTACATCTCAAGTTGTGCGTGAAGTTTATTCATTTAAGAAAGTGGCATCACAGGAGTATTTTATCTTTCAATAAATCTGTGCTCTCCTCCGATTTAAAAACAACCTAATGTTCTTAGTAAAAATCCCGTATTTGCATAGGAAAAAGCCCTATTTGCATTGGGTAAGTGTTCAAATATGGAATATCATGGCAGATGACGAGCTGGATAGACAAGTTTGATCCATAATTCCCATAGGCATGGAATCAACATTTTCACCTCTTGAAAGGATAAAAGGAAAAGGAAAAAATATATTTAGCAATGTCCTGGCATTTGCCATTAATTGTAACTTAACCCAGTTGCATATTTAAGAGCCGTTACAGTCCTTCAAGATTTATGTAACACAGCAGTATGATTTATTTACAAAGAGTTCCTTTGATGTGCTCTTTGAAACAGTCCAGTAAAGTCATATCTCTTCCATCCAAATAACATTTGATTTGAATTCCAAATTCAGTCCTGGAAAGGAATACAGGGAGTCAAGTGCATTTGCTTTGGACATGAGCCATGTGCAGATCCCAGGCCTCTCAGAACTGATGTCAGCTCCTCTGTTCCCTCTGGGCCCAGCAGGTCTCCTGAGGCTGTTTTCTTTATCAGCATGGTACCCTGCATGGTGTGGACACTGTGACTTTCCACAGTCCAGCATCCAATCCCTATCCTGTCATTTGTGTCCCAGTTTCGCTCCGTAGAATTATATTCTCACCTTCACTGGATATAGACTTGTTGGTTATAACAATCGAGACATACTGCCATCTCCTGGTCAAGGGGTAAGACTGTGACCCAAATTAGGTCATCAGAAATTTTCTTCTGGGATTTTGACTCTTTTTTTTTTTTTAACGTCTTTATTGGATTGTAATTGCTTTACAATGGTGTGTTAGTTTCTGCTTTATAACAAAGTGAATCAGCTATACATATATCCCCATATCTCCTCCCTCTGCATCTCCCTCCCACCCTCCCTATCCCACCCCTCTAGGTGGTCACAAAGCACCGAGCTGATCTCCCTGTGCTATGTGGGTGCTTCCCACTAGCTATTTTACATTTGGTAGCATATATAAGTCCATGCCACTCTCTCACTTCATCCCAGCTTACCCTTCCCCCTCCCCGTGTCCTTAAGTCCATTCTCTAGTAGGTCTGTGTCTCTATTACTGTCCTGGCCCTAGGTTCTTCGTAACCACTTTTTTTTTTTATTCCATATATATGTGTTAGCGTACGGTATTTGTTTTTCTCCTTCTGACTTACTTCATTCTGTATGACAGACTCTAGGTCCATCCACCTCACTACAAATAACTCAATATCGTTTCTTTGTATGGCTGAGTAATATTCCACTGTATATATGTGCCACATCTTCTTTATCCATTCATCTGTCGATGGACACAGGTTATTTCCACGTCCTGGCGATTGTAGGTAGAGCTGCAATGAACATTGTGGTACATGACTTTTTTTGAATTATGGTTTTCTCAGGGTATATGCCCAGTAGTGGGCTTGCTGGGTCGTATGGTGCTTCTATTTTTAGTTTTTTAAGGAAACTCCATACTGTTCTCCATAGTGGCTGTATCAATTTACATTCCCACCAACAGTGCAAGAGGGTTCCCTCTTCTCCACACCCTCTCCAGCATTTATTGTTTGTAGATTTTCTGATGATGGCCATTCTGACTGGTGTGAGGTGATATCTCATTGTAGTTTTGATCTGCATTTCTCTGATGATTACCGATGTTAAGTATCTTTTCATGTGCCTCTTGGCCATTTGTATGTCTTCTTTGGAGAAATGTCTATTTAGACCTTGTGCCCATTTTTTGATTGGGTTATTTGTTTATTTGATATTGAGCTGCATGAGCTGCTTGTAAATTTTGGAGATGAATCCTTTGTCAGTTGCTTCATTTGCAAATTTTTTTTTTTTTTTCCGGTACACGAGCCTCTCACTGTCGTGGCCTCTCCCGCTGTGGAGCACGGGCTCCGGACGTGCAGGCTCAGCGGCCATGGCTCACGGGCCTAGCCTCTCTGCGGCATGTGGTATCTTCCCAGACTGGGGCACGAACCCATGTCCCCTGCATCGGCAGGCGGACTCTCAACCACTGCGCCACCAGGGAAGCCCCGTTTGCAAATATTTTATCCCATTTTGAGGGTTGTCTATTCGTCTTGTTTATGTTTCCTTTGCTGTGCAAAAGCTTTTAAGTTTCATTAGGTCCCATTTGTTTATTTTTGTTTTTATTGCCATTTCTCTAGGAGGTGCATCAAGAAGGATCTTGCTGTGATTTATGTCATAGAGTGTTCTGCCTATGTTTTCCTCTAAGAGTTTCATATTGTCTGGCCTTACATTTAGGTCTTTAATCCATTTTGAGTTTATTTTTCTGTGTGTTGTTAGGGAATGTTCTGATTTCATTCTTTTACATGTAGCTGTCCAGTTTTCCCAGCACCACTTATTGAAGAGGCTGTCTTTTCTCCATTGTATATTTTTGCCTCCTTTATCAAAAATCAGGTGACCATATGTGTGTGAGTTTATCTCTGGGCTTTCTATCCTGTTCCATTGATCTATATTTCTGTTTTTGTGCCAGTACCAGACTGTCTTGATTACTTTAGCTTTGTAGTATAGTCTGAAGTCTGGGAGCCTGATTCCTCCAGCTCCATTTTTCTTTCTCAAGATTGTTTTGGCTATTTGGGGTCTTTTGTGTTTCCATACAAATTGTGCAAAGTTTTGTTCTAGTTCTGTGAAAAATGCCATTGGTAGTTTGATAGGTATTGCATTGAATCTGTAGATTGCTTTAGATAGTATAGTCATTTTCACAATGTTGATTCTTCCAATGCAGGAACATGGTATATCTCTCCATCTGTTTGTATCATCTTTAATTTCTTTCATCAGTGTCTTATAGTTTTCTGAGTACAGGCCTTTTGTCTCCTTAGGTAGGTTTATTCCTAGGTATTTTATTCTTTTTGTTGTAATGGTAAATGGGAGTGTTTCCTTAATTTCACTTTTAGATTTTTCATCATTAGTGTATAGGAATGCAAGAGATTTCTGTGCATTAATTTTTTTATCCTGCTACTTTACCAGATTCATTGATTAGCTCTGGTAGTTTTCCAGTAGAGTCTTTAGGATTCTCTATGTATCGTATAATGTCATCTGCAAACAGTGACAGCTTTACTTCTTTTCCGATTTGGATTCCTTTTATTTCTTTTTCTTCTCTGATTGCTGTGGCTAAAACTTCCAAAACAATGTTGAAAAATAGTGGTGAGAGTGTGCAACCTTGTCTTGTTCCTGATCTTAGTGGAAATGGTTTCTGTTTTTCACCATCGAGAACCATGTTGGCTGTGGGTTTGTCATATATGGCCTTTATTATGTTGAGATAAGTTCCCTCTGTGCCTACTTTCTGATGGGTTTTTATCACAAACGGGTGTTAAATTTTGTCAAAAGCTTTTTCTGCATCTATTGAGATGATCATATGGTTTTTATTCTTCAATTTGTTAATATGGTGTATCACATTGATTCATTTGCGTATATTGAAGAGTCCTTGCATTCCAGGGATAAACCCCACTTGATCATGGTGTATGCTCCTTTTAATGCGCTGTTGGATTCTGTTTGCTAGTATTTTGTTGAGGATTTTTGCATCTATGTTCATCAGTGATATTAGCCTGTAGTTTTCTTTCTTTGTGACATCTTTGTCTGGTTTTGGTATCAGGGTGATGGTGGCCTTTGGGATTTTGACTCTTGAACTGAGACTGATACAAGGCACTGGCCTATTCCAGTGATCAGTGATAACACTTTGAAAAGATTATCCATTGGTTCTTGTTACTGAGGTCCCCAGACTGCTCTGGCCCCTGTCCTCACTGCATATTTGCTGACTTGAATTTGCAAGTCACCCCAACAACACTCTTTCTTTTCTTTTTTCTTTCTTTCTTGCTTGCTTGCTTAAATTAGCTTTTCTTTTTCTTTCTTTCTTTTTTTTTTTTTTTTTTTGCCTCTAGCCTGCAAACAAAGACCTCTACTCACTGAGCTATGCCTCTCAGCCTGTAAGATCTTTCTCTTTGGAATATCTGTCCCCAAGGCCAATCTTCTCCATTTACTCTGCTCTCCTCACAATCTCTAATTGACACCTGGTGAGTGTCCCAAGGACTGCAAAGTGGAGATTCTTCAAGAGAATATAGTAAGGAGAGGAAGTGAGATGAATAAGAATTTTAGTTACAAATATTTAGTATTTTAGATGTCAGATTCCTTTTTTTCTAAGATTGGAGGTACTTCCTTACACATCTGAACCACTGATATACCAAAATTGGATCCTACTTCATCAGCAATTCAAATAAAGATGTTCATTATCAACCATCAGCAATTCAAATAAGCACCTGGCACCCCTCCAGAGAACTCTGCACATCCTACTGTTCTCAGGAATGGCTCCTGCTTATTTCTCTCTAGCAAATTGTGTAAAAGGAGGCTTAGGTGGGAGACTTCCTTCAGGGATTTCCTGGAAACCACCTTGGTGAGAACCAACTGTACCCCCTCAAAGCCTTCTTTTTTCCCACCCTTTGTCCTATACTTTCTTGTCCTTCAAAGTCTTCCAGCTCCAATTCCATATTATTAACTTTTCTTAACATCAAGGCTTCTGATTTAGGGTACAGAGGGCTCTTGGAGTCTCTTTTTCCAGAGATGTTGTTTTCCATTAATTTCTAAGTTCACTTCTTTTTCTTTGTCTTCTTCATCAACCTCTTTGACATTCCAATATGTTTTCCAATGATGTTGGAACATAGTAAAACTTCTCTATCATATTGAAAATAAAGAATATATAAGTCCTCATTGCAAATCTTAAAGAAATGTTCTTTAAACTGTTGATCAAAATTCTTTTGTAGGTTATAAAATCAATTTAGTAGATTGTGTCCAAGATTTTTTTAAAATAAAATTGTATAGAATAAAGTAGAACTGAACAGAAAATATCACAGCACTTCACTCATAATAATACTTTTTTAGCAGAGGATGGTTTCGATCCATCGACCTCTGGGTTATGGGCCCAGCACGCTCCCGCTGCGCCACTCTGCTGACAGGCCATAATAATACTTTTTTAAATGAAAGTTTTATTTCCACAATGCATAATTCATAGTGTGGTCTCTTTGTACTAGGTCAGGACCCAACTGGGATGTCTGATTGACACTATCTCCTCTCCTCTTCCACTCTTTGAGAAGACTAGCATCTCTGCCACAACCTCCACCTTACCTTGAAGCCTATTGAAGGACGCAGTTTGTCACTTACAAGATGGTATAACATTATGAGCTTTGTCCTCCAAGCTCAGTAAAAAATTTGCCAATATAGGGGAGGAGGGGATTTGGGAAATCCTCTTTCAAGACAAAAATCTGGTTAGCAAAGGTATAATCTTGCTGCCTAATCCCATTTTCATGTCAGAAGCTGAATCTCACAGTGTTATCATGTTCTTACTCTGCATTCTTTCTTTGAAGTTCCTAATTTCTCAAACATACTCTTTCACCCACATTTGGATATCCAGGCTCAATGGAGTGAAGGTTAAGTACCCAGGAAGGCAAAAGAGAAAAACACATTCATTTAAGAACTATTATTAGGTTATACATATAAATGCTTTATGCAGTACCAAGCTCATAATAAGTGTTACCATGCATCTCTGAATGACAGTTTTGACTTGATGGCCTCTAAGTTCCTATATAACACAAGATTCTCTCATTCTAAGAACACTGGTACCATTTCCTCTTTGAACACCCCCACCTAACACCCTCTCCACCTTCCCAAGGGCCAAGTGCCCTTCTGGTGTTTCTATTGAGGTTTCTTTCTTTGGTCAATGTCCCATCTACTGCTCTGAGAAAATTGTTCTAAATAATTTTCCCTCTGTGCATTGATCTCTGCTTCCAAAGGCCCCAGTAGCTAATGGGATAAACTCATCTATGCTAACCTCACGTCAGTTTTCCTACTTTAGTGATTCCCCTTAGCTATTCTTCACTCTCTTTCCCTAACCCTTACCCAATCCTCAGTCTCCCTAAGTTCATTAGGAAACCTTTCCTCCTACTTCATTGAGGTTCCTCCCTTCTAACTCAAATCATTGAAATAGCCAAGGTCCTTCTTGCTACTTCTGCCCCTCTTTCTCCTAAAGGCTGAGCCCACTACCTAGACTCAAAGTCTCCTGCCACCACTCTCCTCTGTATGCTCATTTTCTTCCTCTCTAGTCATTTCTTTCTCTGTAGACATACTAATAATTACTTTCTAGAAAATTATCCTCTACAACTACCCTTTCTTTCCTCCACTTCCAAATTTCTTGGCATTCTGAATTTTCTGTTTTCTTCTCTATCAATTCCTTCTCAATTTGTCTATTTTTTAAAAATTTAAATAAAAATTATATATTTTAAGGTGTACAACATGACGATTTGTTACACATAGACATAGCGAAATTATTACTACAGTCAAGCTAATTAACGTTTCCTCACATAGTTACTATTTGTTTTTTTTTAAATGAGAACACTTGAACTCTACTCTAGTAACAAATTTCCAGTATTCAGTACAGAATTATTAACTATAGTTATCATGCAATGCATTAGAGCTCTAGACTTATTAATCCTACAAAACCTCAACTTTGTATCCTTTGGCCAACATCTCCCCACTTCCCCCACTGCCCATACCTGGTAACCACTGTTGTACTCTTTTCTTCTGTATATTCCACTGTTGTAGATTCCACATATAAGTGAGATCATTCAGCTTTTTTCTGTCTGTGTTTGGCTTATTTCACTTAGCATCATATCCTTCAGGTTTATGCATGTTGTAAATGGCAGAATCTCCTTTTTAAAGGCTGAATAATATTCCATCGTATGTAAGTATATATATATATATATATATATATATGTATGTATAACACAATTTCTTTATCCATTCTTCTGTCACTAGACACTTAGGTTGTTTTCATTTCTTAGCTATTGTGAATAATGCTGCAATGAAAATGGGAGTGTAGGTATTTCTTTGAGGTATTGATTTCATTCCTTTTGGGCATATACCCAGAAGTCGGGTTGTTAGATAATATAGTAGTTCATTTTTTGTTTTTTGAGGGAATTCCATACTATTTTCCATTTATATTATAACCCACTGAGATATGAACACTGTGTACTGAAAGGTCTTGTATGACTTTTTTTTTTTGCGGTATGCGGGCCTCTCACTGTTGTGGCCTCTCCCGTTGCGGAGCACAGGCTCCGGACGGACATGCAGGCTCAGTGGCCATGGCTCACGGGCCTAGCTGCTCCGCGGCATGTGGGATCTTCCTGGACCGGGGCACGAACCCGTGTCCCCTGCATTGGCAGGTGGACTCTCAACCACTGCGCCACCAGGGAAGCCCTCATATGACTTTTCAGTTGCTGATCTTTTCAGTTCTCATTCTACCTGATCTCTTTATAGCATTTGATGCTGTTGACCGCTCTTTCTTGAAACTTCTTTCTTCCCTAACATGTTAATTAACACTTATTCATTCAGTGAATTTATTGAGTACCTACTACATGCCAGGCACTGTTCCAAAGCTGGGATAGATATCAGTGAAACACAACAACAGCAAAAACCTCTGCCCTCATGGAACTTACTTCTTAGTAGTGGTGGAAATTTTGGCTTCCTGGCTTGTATAAGACTCCTCCAAGTTCTTTCACAGTTCTTCAGACTTTTTTTCAGCTTCACATTCTCTGTTCCTTCTTTACATGGTTATGCTCTCCCATGGTTCCTCCCATGGACCTCTTCTCTTAGTGCTTTGTCTGCTCTCCCAGTGTGATTTTGCCTCATCTCATAACTTCAATGTCCACCTACATAACACTAACAATTATGTTAATATCTCTGTCTTTATCATCAGGTCAAACTTCTAACTACATTGGAAATGTCTACTGGTATGTCCTACATGATCCTCAAATTCTAGTATATAAAATAAGATTAATAATCCTTCCTCCCAAAACATTTTCACTCCCCTGAACTGGTTAGTAGCAACACCCTCTACATGGACCCATTGATTAAAAGTTTCAAGTCAGCTTTAATTTCTTTTCAATCAAAAATTTCCATCAATTTCATTTACTGAGGGTCCTTCTCTATCTTTACTTTCACTATCTGGATGTTGGGTCTCAAATCTTGCCAGTTGTCCTATTGTAACAGCTTTCTAACTGGCCTCCTTGTCACTCTAATGTCCGATTTTCACACTGAAATCAGAGTCCTGTTGAGACAGAAATCTGATCATGACATCCTTTGGCTTAAAAATGGCTAATGGCTCCTCACTTCCTATAGGATAAAATCCAAACTCCTCACAGAATACTTAAGGTCTTTCAGAATCTGTATAAACCTTGTTTCCCACCAAGATGCCCCACCCTTCTACTGGAGCCACACCAAATTTCTGGCTCTCACATCAGCCAGTTTTGGTGCATGTCACTCTCTCTGACTGAGAAAGGAGAAGATAAATGATCATCACCGAATGTCCACTATGTGCCAGGCATTGTGCTATCTACTTCCTCCTCCTGTACTCCTAGAAATTTGTTATTTTTCCAATTTTGAAAATGAGAAAAAGCATGCTTAGAAAAATTTAAAAACCTTGCTCAAGTTCATGGAATGTTTAAGAGCTAGAACCAGGATTCAAACTCTAGTCCTTGATTCTAAAGCCCAAGTACTTTTCACAAAATCAGGCTGTGCTCTGGAACTCACCCTCTCTCTGTCCTTCAAAATCCGGTCTAAAATGCTATCTCCTGGGATTTCCCTGGTGGTCTGGTGGTTAGGATTTGGTGCTTTCATTGCTGGCTTCTCTCCCTGGTCAGGGAACTGAGATCCCGCAAGCCGCGTGGCAAGACCAAAAAAACAAAAGCTACCTCCTCCATGAAAATTTTTCTGACTCCCAGGCAGAGTTAATCATTCCCTCCTCTGAGTTCGGGTGCCAGAGTGTACACCTCTCTGTGGCAGTTCTCGTGACACTGTATTGTAATTATGTAAGCATCTGCCTTCCCCTCAGCCTGTGGGAAAAAGGCCACATCCAGTTCAGCAGGCAGGCCAGCTGGGGAGGCGGAAACAGCAACTTGCCAAAGGAGTTGAATCCCATTTCTGTTATTTATTAACCATGCAACTTTGGCCAATTTAATACACCTCTCAGAATTTCTTCACCTGCCCAATGGTGATCATAATACCGTAGGCAAGGTTTATGGAACATAGTGGACTCTCAGTAAATGTTGGAAAAAAAAAACTTGTAAGAATATTTGTAGTCCTTTCAAGACATAAATTCGCATTTCATGGGATCTTCCACAGAACTTTAAAACTGGGGTTTTGGGTATTTGTGGAAGACTGGAGGGAAAGGTGGTTTTTGGGAGGCAGAGCATACCGTTTTCCCCTCACATCCCCACCCACGTATTTTGGTATCCCCAGTGCTTACTTTTGTGGGATAGGCCTGACCTCTTGTGGAAACTACTTATTCTTGGATCTGTTTAGCACCTCTTCATGAGAGCCAGAAGCCAGCCCTGTGCTAAGCAGGTGTTGAGAACATACCCACTGATTGACTAATTTGTTAATCGAAAACTCTTAGCTTTATAAAGAAAAAATAATGTGTCTTTTATTGTACATTCGTGGAAAACACTCAGTAATAGACTTTGTTTAACAAAATGTCTTTAAAGAAATGTATCCCCCAAATCTCTTTCATAAAGCTAATTATTGTGTTTTAATATTTATGGGAATCTTTCTAAGTAGATTGGAAAGGATTTTGCAAACAGATTTATAACCTATATAGTGTGTTCAAGTCAATTAAAGTAAAATTCAATGAAAATGCAACCACCTCCGAAGTAGGGTGCAGCAGATGTTTAACAGCTCACAGTGACACCTCACAGCAGTGTAAGTTAAGCAGCAGTTGATGAATGAAAATGAAGAATTCCATTTTCTATTTAAGCTACAGGAGCAACAGAGAGAAGCAGAAAGTAATTATCCAAATTAGAAATTTTCTGTGACACTGAGGTCACCAGCTCTGCTATTCACAGAAGGGCCAAGGGATATTTATCGATCACATGCAGCGAAGAACACTGCTTTACGTCTCTGCTGATGGACAGCCCCCTCAGGCACATGGTCTCCAAACACTCCAGCGATGAAAATTCATGACAAAGATGGGGAGGTGCTTCAAGACTTCAAAAAGGCAGTCCCTCACTCCTGATTCTCTTACCCTTGGGCTCAAAATAGGTCTTGACCACCAGCTTGTCTATTGAGTGACATAAGCAGAATACACTATTAGTGATGAAGCCATCGTGTATCTTTTTATCCAGTGCAGTAGGGATGTTACTGCTGTTCAACGCGATCCTGAGTCTGGGTGCAGTGGAAACATTCTGACCTCTTCATGCTGTGATTTTCACGTCCCCTGCTGCTGAAGACTAAGGGATACTGAGGTGGGTCAGGATTTCATCTAGATGTAGAGCTGTGATTTGAAGAGAGTGACTACACAATATCAAAGCAACCTTACAAAGAGTAAAAAATATCAACCATGATACTGAAACATGCCTGACCAGAGAACTGAATATGTTTTCCTTTCTTCTAGTCGTGGGTTTGTTCTGCCTCCACAAGCTAGCTTAATCGTCCTGCACGTACCAACCATACGCTAATATAATAATATTGCATTTAATTTAAACACTGGATGAAATAAGTTTCCAGATAGAAATGAAAAAGAACAGCCTCTTGACTTCAGTTTATGTGGAACTGAATGATAATTTGACTCAGTTTTGCCTTAATCTGATAGAATTCTAAAATTAGAAACAAGCAGAAACATGTTAATGGATTTGTTGCTGGGTCAAATTTCTATATCAACTAGCCATCGTAATGTTATTATTTAATTCATTCATTTTGGTAATGGCTGCTTGCAAACAACTTACTGATACATATAGAATTCACAATTACTCTGTCCCTACGTGCTGCAGAAAGGACACCTCCATGGTCTGAAGGAGAGGGAGCCAGCAGTTTCTGTTTTACCTCTAAATCACAGTCTATTTAGATGTTGTTATAACAATTTTATCTAATAAGAAATATAAAAAAGGCTGCTTAGGTATTATCCTATGACCTCACCTCTAGCCTATGGATTGCGGGGATTAAATACTGAGATATTTTCCACCTGTGTAAGAAAGATGGAGGTCGTTCAAGAGGTATATATGCACCTGATTTTCTGAGGATTAAGCAGATACAAATCAACGTGTTTATTACATACTCACTGTGTGCACAAAACTGTGCTGAGTACTAGGCAGATATAAGAGGAACACAGTGATCTCTTGAATCTTTACAATATCTCAGGGATCTAAGGAGATAAGAAGGAAAACTAAGAAACAAGGGTCACACAGAATATGTATGGTAGAGCCAGAAATCATGTTAGAACTTCTTTTAGTCTGGGGCTGCCCCTCAGAAGCAGAGTTTTGAATTAGTTCTTAAAGATCTCAAAGGGTTTTCAAGAACAGACATAAAGAATAATAGGCTAGTGGGAAGCAGCCGCATAGCACAGGGAGATCAGCTCGGTGCTTTGTCACCACCTAGAGGGGTGGGATAGGGAGGGTGGGAGGGAGGGAGACACAAGAGGGAAGAGATACAGGGACATATGTATATGTATAGCTGATTCACTTTGTTATAAAGCAGAAACTAACACACCATTGTAAAGCAATTATACTCCAATAAAGATGTTAAAAAAAAAAAAAGAAAAGAATAATGGAACCATGAAGGTCACCTTCAAGACAGCAGAGGAAGAATCATTCCTGGTCACACAAAGGGGAGACTAAATTTGGAGACCAAGGGGGAGGCTGTCATTTGTCTCCAGACTGAGATTTCTTGTGTCAGCTGACAAACTTGATTCCATCAACAACCTCCCGCTCCTGTAACTGCCAATCCTCTCCCTAACCACTGGGTCTTTCTCAGCACAGAATCTGATCCACTCCTGAAGTCTAAACTGATCCTATAAACAAGCAAAATCTTACCTGAAGCCTGAGCAGCCTCTACCTATTTCTGTGTCTCTCAATCTTTCTCCTACCCTTCACGGCCAGCCTCAGAGAAGGAATTGTCTGCATTGATTGCCCCTGCTGGTTTATCTAAGTCTTGCCTCAGGCACTAGCAACCTGGCATCAAGCTACTGAGATTGTCCTTTCAAGACCACTAATAACCACTTTCCTATCGTTCAGCTCAGTGCTGCAATAATCCTGGGGACGGTGTCCTCATCTTGAATGTCTCTCTTACCGCTGCCCCCATGACACCGCCCCTTCTAATCTTCTCCCCCATCTCAGACCACCTATTTGTGGTTCGCTTCACAGGCTCCTCTTCTTCACCCACCTCTTCGATATCATTCTTTCCCCAGACTCTCTTCTTGGTCCTGTCGCTTTGTCAGTCTTCCAGAGCACCATGGAAAACGGAAATTATCTGGAACTCTGAGACAGTCACGTGGGTTGGAACACTGATTCTTTCACTTATTAGCTACGTGGTCTTGACCTCTCTGACCCTCGGTTTCCTTGTCCTCCGTAAAATGGAGCTAATCATGCATAACTCACCAAGTACTTGTAAGAAATAAATGTGAAACCATAAGTAGTGAGAGAATCTCAGATCTGCCACATGGTATGTGCTCATTAAATGTTCATCCTCCATCTACCACCTCTGAACCAATAATGTCTTAATTTACGTCTCCAGCTCAGACCCTCTCTCAGTGAAGGTATGTACCCCATCGGGGCCTACAAGTCACCTTAGATCCTATCTTCTACCTCACTCCTAGGTGGGGTCGCATTACCCTGAAAGGTCTTGAATCCATTATCCTCTCATTTCCCCACTACGACTCCAGCCTCACTCTGGAGCATCTTCATCCTCTATCTGGACTCCTGCAGTAGTCTTCCAGCTGGCCTCCCTCCCCTCATCCCCACCACTACCCCGCAACTCCATCTCCCTCCATAGCTACCATCGGGCGCATCTTCCCTACTGGAAAGCCTTCGCTGGCTCCCCATGGCCTAGAGAACAAAGCTCACATCTTTGCATGACGTACTGCAAAGCCTCGGAGGGTTCATCTTACTAAAACTTTCACCTTTATTTCCAGCTCCTTTCCACAGATATCCTGCCCTCCATTCTTGAGGGTCTACTAGTAAGTTTCCTAACTCAACTCTCCTTACATTCTCTCTGCCGTTTACACGCCAATCCCCCTGTTGGATGTACTCCATTCCCTCTTGTTCATCCTTCGAACCTCAGCTTAGTTATCACCTTCTCTATGGAAGAATTATTCCCTAATATTTCCCATACTTCCACCCTTTTTTCATTGTTCAACTCAACAATGTTTATTGCTTTATTCAATGAATACTTTTTGGACACTGAATTAGTTACCTATCACTCTATAGCAAATTACTCCCAAATTTAGTGGTCTAAACAGCAACATTTATTAAACAATATTTCCCGTGGGTCAGGAGTTTGCATACAGCTTAACTGGGTTCTCTGACTCAGTCAGGGTCTCTCACAAGGCTTCAGTTAAAGTGTCATCTAGTGCTGCAGTCATTTTTTTTTAACATATTTATTGGAGTGTAACTGCTTTACATTGTTGTGTTAGTTTCTGCTGTATAACAAAGTGAATCAGCTATATGTATACATATATCCCCATATCCCCTCCCTCTTGCGTCTCCCTCCCACCCTCCCTATCCCATCCATATTAGGGAAGTTTTCAACTATAATCTCCTCAAATATTTTCTCAGTCCCTTTCTTTTTCTCTTCTTCTTCTGGGACCCCTATAATTCAAATGTTGGTGCATTTAATGTTGTCCCAGAGGTCTCTGAGACTGTCCTCAATTCTTTTCATTCTTTTTTCTTTATTCTGCTCTGTGGTAGTTATTTCCACTATTTTATCTTCCAGGTCACTTATCCTTTCTTCTGCCGCAGTTATTCTGCTATTGATTCCTTCTAGAGTATTTTTAATTTCATTTATTGTGTTGTTCATCATTGTTTGTTTGCTCTTTAGTTTTTCTAGGTCCTTGTTAAACGTTTCTTGTATTTTCTCCATTGTATTTCCAAGATTTTGGCTCATCTTTACTATCATTATTCTGAATTCTTTTTCAGGTACACTGCCTATTTCCTCTTCATTTGTTTGGTCTGGTTTGTTTTTACCTTGCTCCTTCATCTACTGTGTGTTTCTCTGTCTTTTCATTTTGCTTAACTTACTGTGTTTGGGGTCTCCTTTTCACAGGCTGCAGGTTTGTAGTTCCCGTTGTTTTTGGTGTCTGCCCCCAGTGGGTAAGGTTGGTTCAGTGGCTTGTGTAGGCTTCCTGGTGGAGGGAACTGGTACCTGTCTTCTGGTGGATGAGGCTGGATCTTGTCTTTCTGGTGGGCAGGACCGCGTCCAGTGGTGTGTTTGGGGTGTCTGTGAACTCTCTGCTAATGGGTGGGATTGTGTTTTGCAAGTTGTTTGGCATGGGGTGTCCAGCACTGGAGCTTGCTGGTCATTGAGTGGAGCTGGGTTTTAGTGTTGAGATGGAGATCTCTGGGAGAGCTCTCGCTGATTGATATTACATGGGACCGGGAGGTGTCTGGTGGTCCAATGTCCTGAACTTGGCTTTCCCACCTCAGAGGCTCAGGCCTGACACCCGGCTGGAGCACCAAGACCCTGTCAGCCACATGGCTTCCAACATGGGTCCTTCTGGCTGGTGTGGCTTGTGCCAAAAGGAGACCAAGTTTGGTTCAGAAGCAAAGGAAAGCTTTATTCCCAGATTAAAGAATGGAGAGGTGTGAGCTCAAGGTCTAGAGCACACGCTCTCCCTACAGGTGGTCTGCAGTCATTTTAAGATCCAACTGGTGAAGAATTAGCTTGCAAGCTCCCTCATGATAGCAGGATTGGGTTCCTGGAGAGCTATTGGACCAAGAGCCTCAGTTTCTTGCTGGCTATTGGTCTAAGTTTACCCTTAGTTCCTTGCCTCTCCATATGCCACACCACAGTATGGCAGCCTACTCCATCAGAAAAAAAGCAAGTGAGAGAAAGAGAGAGAGGGAAGTTACAGTCTTCTATAGCCTGATCTCGGAAGTGACATCCTCATCACATTTACCATAAATTGTTCATTAGAAGCAGACCACTAGCTCTAGCCCACATTCAAGGAAAGGGAATTGCACAAGGGCATGAATCCAGGAGTGGGAATCATTGGGAGCCATCTATGAGAGGCGCTAATTACTGGACTAGGTTTCTCCTGCCATTAAGGAACACCCAGTCTGATAAGGGAGGGAGATGTGGGTCCAAATAGTTGCAGCAGTCTGGAAAGTGCTGTGATAGAGTAGTACATAAGTGCATCAGTTAGAAAGGTGCTTGGCTGCAATTTATAGCAAGTCCAATTACAGTGGCTTAAACATACAGGATTTTAGTTTTCTCACCTTATATGAAATCCAGAGGCAGATTATTACTGCCATCGGTTCAGTGACCCTCAACAGAGAGGTTGAGATCATTGTAATTTTCTCCATCGTTAATTCATGCATTTCTTGCTTCTGCATGACTCCATAATGGCTACTGCACCTCTGGGTATCATGTGTAGTGTTAAGGCAAGAAGAAAGGGATGGGGTATTAGGCTTTCTCCTCCTAGAGCTTTCTGTTTGTATTTGGGAAGGATGCTCTCCTCAGAAGATTTTCCCTTGGAGGCAATGAAGTGTCAATTAAGAACATGGATTTTGGAGTCAGACTTACCAGGTTCAAACCCCACCTCAGCCGTTTATAAGTTGTTTGACTTTGTTCATGTTACCTAACTGACCTGTATCTGACTTTTCTCATCCGTAAAATGGCTTTACCAATTTACTTCATAGGATTATTGTGTGGATTAAAGCTTTAAACTTGTATAAAGATCTTAGCACCTGTGTACACTTCATGTATCTTGTCGTATTATTAATTTTGTACCTTTATCCATTAGCCAGAACTAGGTCACATGCCTACCCTTAGAAGGGTCACTGACTAACAGGAATGAGATTATATGGCTGTTTTGGACCAGTGATTCATACCCTAGGGCTGGACAGGGACCTACCTACCTACGATCAAGGAATCCCACCTGCCAGCTGAACAAATTGAGCTCTATTATCAGGGAGCAAGGTGGCAGAAGGTAAAAAGGCTGTTGAGAAGGCACAGGTGTCTTGGAAACTGTGGTAGGCAGAATAATATTTTCCCCAAAGTATCGATGTGCAAATCCCTGAAACCTGTGCGCATATCACCTTATATGGTAAAAGAGACTTTGCAGATGTGATTGAATTAAGGATTTTGAAATGGGAAGATTTTCCTCGATTATTGGGATGGGCCTCATGGAAAAACAAAGGTTCTTATAAATGAAAGAGAGAAGCAGGAGAGGCAGAGGCAAAGGATGAGGTGTGAAGCCGAAAGTAGATGCCACAGTGATGTGATTGCTGTCTTTGAAGATGAGAGGCCAAGGAATGTGGGCAGCCTCTAGAAGCTGGGAAAAAAAAAAGGAAACAGACCCTCCCCTGGAGCCTCCAGAAGAAATACAGCTCTGCCAACAATGTGATTTTAGCTTAGTGATACTCACTTTGGATTTCTGAACTTCAGAACTATAAGAAAATTAATTCGTGTTGTGTTAGTCACTGAGTTTGTAGTAATTTATTATAGCAGCAATAGAAAACTAGTAGAGAACAGGAAGGTGGAACCCCAACTCTCTCTCTTTTCTACTTGCATCCTAGGCTCATCTTCACCACAGCACTGTCCCATCCCTCTCACAAGACCAGGAAGTCTTTAAGGGCAAGAATGGTCTTGTTTCTTCCTGTATCCTCAAGGCCAAACACATTTTATGACACATAGTAGCTGACACTTAATTGAATGTTTTTAAACAAATAAATGGATGAATCATTAAAGAAGTCTCTCACCCACTAACAATTTGTTAAGGATTATAATAAAGGAGATAAATTAAAATCAACTTCTAAACTCAATCAGCAAAGGTAACTGGATCCACAGCAATACAGAATACATGGGACAGGATTTTAGGACACCAGAAAAGAAACATGAAGCGTCCTAACACTATATGGTGTGGTGTGTGTGTGTTTGGGTGTGTAAACTGCTAACACCTTCCTTCCTATGGTGGGATAAAATTACAGGCAAATAGAGAGTGAGAGGGAGACAATACCAAAAGCCAAGAAGGAAAGGGAAAATAGACTCTTCAGATCTCAAATAACATTTTACCACAGTAATTAAAATAAGAAGCATTCCAATTAGGTAAGTTTCCCCAAACTGAACCCATATGTAAGAATTTAAACTATTGAATATGTTACCAATATTGCTGCTAGGTTACAATATAGGTGGTTTTATGAATTGATAGCTTAGTATATTAATCACTCCCAACTGGAAGCGACCATTTCTTCCATGAAAATCACAAAATGGAAAGTTTGTTTACTTCAGCCGCCAGGCTGCTTAAAAATTACTGGTTTTCTACCAACTGATGCTCCAGCAGATCTTCAACCTCTTCAACACGGCGGACAGCCGTGCTGCCTGGAACAACACCCTCCTCCATAAACTTCCCTCTAGCCTTGATCTGAGGCTGCACCGACTGGAGCAGATGAAAAAAGACAATCTGGATTGCTGCCATTTGGGACTTGCTGCCTGGGAGTATTTCTGCGGAATCCATCTCTACTTGAAGGAAAAGGAATACAGCCCCTGTGCCTGGGAGGTTGTCAGAGTGGAAATTGAAAGGTGCCTTTCCCTCATGTAAGAATCCTCGAAGAAATGTCCACAAATAAAGAATATATTTTTTTAACATCTTTATTGGAGTATAATTGCTTTACAATGGTGTCTTAGTTTCTGCTGTATAACAAAGTGAATCAGCTATACATATACATATATCCCCATATCTCCTCCCCCTTGCGTCTCCCTCCCACCCTCCCTATCCCACCCCTCTAGGTGGTGACAAAGCACCGAGCTGATCTCCCTGTGCTATGCGGCTGCTTCCCACTAGCTATTTATTTTACATTTGGTAGAGTATATATGTCCATGCCACTGTCTCTCTTTATCCCAGCTTACCCTTCCCCCTCCCTGTGTCCTCAAGTCCATTCTCTACCTCTGTGTCTTTATTCCTGTCCTGCCCCTAGGTTTTTAAGAACAATTTTTTTTTTTAGATTCCACATGTATGTGATAACATATGGTATTTGTTTTTCTCTTTCTGACTTACTTCACTCTGTATGACAGACTCTAGGCCTGTCTACCTCACTACAAATAACTCAATTTCGTTTCTTTTTATGGCTGAGTAATATTCCATTGTATATATGTGCCACATCTTCTTTATCCATTCATCTGTCGATAGACACTGAAGTTGGTTCCGTGTCCTGGCTATTGTAGATAGAGGTGCAATGAACATTGTGGTACATGACTCTTTTTGAATTATGGTTTACTCAGGGTATATGCCCAGTAGTGGGATTGCTGGATCATATGGTGGTTCTATTTTTAGTTTTTTAAGGAACCTCCATGCTGTTCTCCATAGTGGAGTATTAAAATAATATTTTTTATACTCATGGGAGGAAAAAAATACTGGTTTTCTTAAACTGTTACTAATAGGAATTTTAGACAAGAACTGTAACACTTTCAGCTACCAAACCTGGGATATCAAAGTTACTTCCCATCTGTTGTGCATTTAATTCATTTATTTAACTCAAGCCACTTTAAATTCAGTTGAAAATCAGGAATAGTTACACTTAGCTGAAGAAAAAACAACACCTCTAATTATTTATAAAGGTCATGTTCATAGTCTTATATTGCTTCTTACACTTTTCTTTCTCTAATTTTATTACTCAAAAAGAGGAGGTATTTGGTTAACCAATTTAAGTTTGGTGGTGGTGGAATTGGGGAAAAGATTTTATGAAAGCTAGAAACCTTTTTATTTATGAAAGACAAAGTTGATTTCTGAGCCCAGACATTGAGGAAATCAGCTTGGTTTTATTCCTGCTTTCCCATTGGAGTGCATCCCACATTTGGGTACAGATTATAGATTTGTCACAAAGGAAGATCCCTTCTCATTCCACTTGGGAAATGCTTCCAGTAGGACTAGAGATTTCTGAATAATGGGAAGTGGAGTAGTCAGTATATTTGTATCCCAAGGTAAAGCCTGGGCCCTGAAATCTGATACAAATCTAGATTTGCCACTTACTGATGACCCCCACTGCGTCTCAGTTTCCTTCTCTGTAAAGTGGGACAATGATAATAATAATAAAACATGTATCATAGCGTTGTTGTGGGTTTGTAATTTATTGATTCATATAAAATGCTTAAATAGACCCTGATTTACAGAAGGGCTATAGTAAGTGTTAGCCCTGATTATAACCTGTGGCAATTCTGAATGACCTAGTGATTACTCACAGAAGTTCTCTATAATTTACTTAAACAAATCATGGAATGTTTGAGGTGGAAAAAAGTCTTAAACCCCCCCTGGTCCAATCCCTTCAAGCCCTCTCGACAATCCATCTTTTTCACACAGTACTCAGAGTGATCTTTCTAAAATGCCGACGTGATCAAAGACTCACCCTCCCCAATGTAAAGACCAAATTGTTTTACCTGGTTTAATGCTCTAGCTGCTCCCCTCCCCACATCACTTATCGACAATTCCAGTCTGTTTTGCCAAGATCTCCTCTACCTTGGGCCTTCTCAGGAGCTGTTGACTTGCCTCAAACACCCTTCTAGTCCTCTCACTATTCTAACTCCTGCTGAAATCAAGGTGGGGCCCCTCCTAAGTGCTCACAGAGGACTCCTGTACTTTCGTCACCAGCACTTACCACACTATCCTGCCGTTGCCTCTGTCTGTATCTGGCTACGGCCCCCACTTCTATGATGGGAAGGATCGTCTCCATCTTCTCCATAACTTTATCTTCAAGACTAAGTTCGATGCCTGGCATGTAGTACGTGCAAAATATTTGTTTTGTGAATGAATCAATAAATCAATGACTTTTTCACCAAGTTACTCAGGGCAAAAATGGGCTTACAATTAGAGTCTTTCTTCCATAGGCATTTAATCAATCTTTTGGGCAAATTGGAAAGCCTTTGTTCAGCAGTTATTGAAGTTATCAGAAGAAATATTTCTCCAAATACCAAACTTAAACATTCTTATCAAAGAAAAAAGCCCCAGGATTATATTTTAGATTCACTCTATTTTTTTCTGCCTATTCTTCACCTCAACTTCTCATAAACATGAACATGTTTTCATTTCTGGATGATTTTATTCTTCCCACTTGACAGATAACCATCTTTTTTTCTTTCTGTGTGTATGTTTAATGGAGCTTAGATTAACACAGATATTTTTGCTTGACAGCTTCAATTTCTGAAGCTTCTTATTATAACCAAACATCTTTAATTTAATGCTATATCAGCCATTAGGAAAGAAAAATTTTTATGATGGGGGAGTGTATGTCTCATAGTTACTATTGTGAGAAAGAGAATAAAAATAATTCACCTGATCTCACAAATGTGCTGAAAGTTTTACTTTAGGCAAAGACTGCCTCTCCCCTGTGCAAGGATTGAAGGGAGAGCCTCAGAGGGTCTGATGCTATGTATAAGCCATTCCATTCAGCCTTCACATCAACTCTGGTGGAGGGAAATGGGACCCTGACACTCTGCATTGCCAACAACGCCCTTACCTGTCCTCTTCATCCACAGGCACAGACTGTCCTGCCCGCTCTGCTTTAATAATCCCGAGACTAATTTCATTATGTTCATCTCTGTTTACTTTAATTATTGGTAGAAGCCCAGGATGCCTCTTCTCCCACCCACTCTAATTCCCAAGCAATTCTGCACATCTTCCTTTTAGATTCTACTTCACGCCTTTCCTTTCCACCAGCAATCTGAAACTCGTGTCCCACTATAAGAAATTCTCCTCTGTCTTCTCTGAACATTTCCTTCACCTTCTTGCCCTCATTAAAAGGTGGTAATCCCCTCAGGCCTCTGCTTCTGCTTTGGTCCTCTCAAATGGAGGCTGTTTTCTCTCCCACACTCCTGTGCAAGTGGGATTGCAGGTTGCCCTAGCTTCTCATTGTCTTTTGTAGATGGTAGACCATTCTTCCTCTTTCCTCCCTCCCACAAAATACCAGCTTAGAACTTTGAGTCATCAGAATCTACTACCCACTACCTCACTGGTTGACATCACCTACCAACTCCCCCTCATTATTTAAAGACTTTACCTCAGGCTTTATTTAAGGTTCAGGTTGCCCATGGAACAGAATCTCAGTGAGATATTTGTATGCAGGAGACCTATTGGGAACTGCACTATGAAACAACCCTTGTAAAGCAGTGAAGGAAGCAGGATTTGACTGAGGAGAAATTGATCCATGATGTAGCTGCAAGAGAAGCTTCAGCTCATTTCAGGAGAAGCAGTGGAGTTGGGATGTTCCTTCAGATTGTCCGCAGTTGATGGAAGGGGGCCAGGACTTTGTACTTCATCATCACTTTCACGCTGGAGTTTGTGTTCTCAACCAAGGCTTCCAATATACTTAGCATTTCTTGTTCAACCAGTCTGATGAAAATGATCTCATTGATACATGGATACAGCGGACCTATGTGATATTCTACAGAATGTCCAGATGCTCTAGGTTCTTCAGACTATGACAGAGAAAAAGAGAGTTAATATAGCCCTGGATGAAGGCATAAATTGTACTGTGGTCTATGCCACATTTATATAAACTACTCCTGATTCTTCTTCCTGATAGGGATGAAAAAGAATGCATTTACCAGATCAGTGGCTGCATACCACATACCTAGGCTGCATTAATCTGCCCCAGCAAAGATGCAACATCTAATACTGCAATTCCTACTTGGTTGAGTTTGCAGTAATCTACCTTCATCCTCCACAATATATATTTGATTTTGTAGGGACCAAACTGCTGAATGACATGAGAATAAGATGGGAACTACCACCCCTGTATCCTTTATATTTGTAAGAGTACGAGTAATCTTGGCCATTCCCTCTGGGAGGGACAGTATTTTCTATTTATTCTCTTGGCTGGGGGAGAAGGACTCCTGAAGGCTCAGTCCTTCTGTTACTGTTGAATGCTCTCACCTCCAGAAAACTCACCTCTGGTCTCTATGTGGAGGATTGACTGAAAATTTTGTCTCCAGAGGGGCAGGCAGCCCAGTGCAGGGGCAGGAATTGCAGCCCCAGCTGCATGTCAGACTATTTGTGATATCAGTTCTAGAACTGGCCATGGTATGTATCCATTACTGTTAGGTCATAGCCTGGCTGGATTAGAAGATTTATGGATTTAGAGAGGGTAGGTAGATGAAAGAGCCAACTTGTGGAGGACTTGAAAGCAACATAAAGGAAGTTGCAATTGATCCAACTAACAGTGAGGAAACCCTGGAAATTTGTTATGCAGAACAATGAGTTGATGAAAGCAGGGCTCAATGACATCAATATCCTGGCTGCAAAAGGAAAGGAACATGGCAATCAACTGGGCCAAGTATGATGGAAAATATTACAGTAACAGAGGCATGAAGTGATAGGGTCATGAACTAAGGTGTTAGCTGTAGGAACTGGAAGAATGAAATAGAAATAAGATACATTCGAAAAAAGATTTAAAAGATCTTGATAGTGTAATAGGATCAGTGGATGGAGGAAAGATAGTTATTAAAAAGCGATTCCACCTTTTCACCCTGAGTGATGGAGGAATGCTATTTTCTTGAAGGTAATTCAGAAATGAAGGAGGGGGTGGAGAAGAAAAGGGGGACATTCAAAATAGAGGAGGATGAGCTTGCTTTGGAAATGTTGAGTGTGAGTTGATGGTAGAATATCCTGTTGGAACTGTCCCTTAACAATTGTAAATCTGAAGTTATGGATTCAGATAAGCATTCAACAAAACCAGAAATGTTTAAACCTATAAGAGAACTCTTTTACTGAGATCAATTAGAATATATTCAGGTGCTATAGTGAGGAATGACAGTGGTAGTTTTTAAGAAGTTATAGAATGTTTGTGAAGTTTACACCTGGATAATATTTGGAAATATTATGTCATATCCCCCCAAACCTTGGTCCCCGCCCCAAACACATACACGCAGCATTTTGCTGTTCATTTCCTCCAGTAGACTATGTGCTTCATTGCCTAAGGGAGAGTAAGGGGCAGGTAGAAAGTACAAAAGTGGTTTATAGGACCCAATAATCTAAAAGCATAAATCCATTAGAAGTGGTATAAGCAAGAAAAGTGGGCTGAAAGAAACAGAAGGGAGAGGGGGTCTCCCTCAGATTAAAAGAAGATGCTCTTGGGATGATGGAGAGATGAGAAGCCAATAGGTTTCTTTATGCTTTATTTCCTGATAGCACACAGGGACTGCTAGACCCCAGAGAGAAATAACTGGATGGATTTTCCAAGGCAGTGGTGCTCAACCATGGCTGCACATCAGGTAAAATCTGGAGAGAATTTTTTGTTTTTTAGTTTTTATACCAATACCGGAGTCCACCTCCAAAGATTCTGATTTAAATGGTCTAATTTGGGCCCAGGGATAGGTATTTTTCAAAATCTCTCCAGCTAATTTTTATGGGCAAAGTTGCTGGTCTAGAGCAGAGTTTCTTAGCCTCTGCACTGTTAACATTTTGGATGGATAATTCTTAAGTGGTGGGAGGGGCGGGGGACTGTCTTTGTGTTGTAGGATGTTCAGCAGCATCTCTGGCCTCTACTCACTACATTTAAGTAGCACCCACCCATTCTAGGTTGTGACAGTCAAAAATGTTTCAAGGGCTTCCCTGGTGGCGCAGTGGTTGAGAGTCCGCCTGCCGATGCAGGGGACACGGGCTCATGCCCCGGTCCGGGAAGATCCCACGTGCCGCGGAGCGGCTGGGCCCATGAGCCATGGCCGCTGAGCCTGCGCGTCCGGAGCCTGTGCTCTGCAACGGGAGAGGCCACAACAGTGAGAGGCCCGCGTACCGCAAAAAAAAAAAAAAAAAAAAAAAAAATGTTTCCAGATATTGCCAAATGTTCCTTGGGGACAAAATTGCCCCAGTTGAGAACCATTGGTTTAGGAAAACCGTAAACTCTGAGGTTCCTGGCCTCATCCATGAGTGACATGAAACTGCAGATTGCTGGTGGACCTGTAGGACACGGTGGCCAACTCAGGGGAGATGACTGAAGACATGAGCACTGCGAACCAATGACTGATGATCAGAGTATCCTCCTGCTTCTTCTCAAGCCTAGTGCTACTCATTGTGAAAGCTTCTGAGGTCTTGGCACAACTTAGAGGTGGGGATGGAGGATGGGGGACTGGAAGAACTCCAAAGGAATTAGCGTGGAATTTCCTCCCAACTTGGTAGTATGGGGGATAGAATTAAAGATGAAATATTAAAAGAAAGAGAGGGAAGAATAATATTCATCGTGTGCCTGAGTTTGTGAGCTGACTTTTATGTCTTGTACAAGTTCATGTCATTCTGTCCTGTTAGTTATCAGAAATATATCACACAAAGCTCTACTATACATACACCTCCATGAAAATCCTGCAGTAGACTGGAAACCCAAAGCAAACTGGCTAAAATGGAAGCAGAGCTGTTGCAGTGACTGGCTAATAAGTCCATAGGAGACATCTAACCTTATCCAAAAGATATATTAATGACATTACAAAATAGTTGCTGGAAAACAGAGACCTTTGGGGGCATTTTCAGCAGCTAGAGCAATCTAGCATGTCTTGCCGGGGTCCTCCAAACTCTCTTGCTGCCTGGAAGCTCAATAATCTCAGTTGAACAGCTCAGAACTCAGGTAGACAACTGAATGAGGCATCCTCTTCCCTAAGGAAGAGAGATTATTATTCCCTCAATAATCCAAGAAATTCATCTGACGCAGACAGCCTGTGCCCTCTTTCAAAGAACAGAGTAGTTTCTGTGGTGGTTTACTATACCCAGGGCACCATGTGATGACTCTGCAAGCTGTGTCCCCTGAATCCCTTCAAGGACCTGCTTCTTTTGAAGTGAAATTTCTGAGGTTTGAAGGTTTGATGCCTCTTGGTTTCCAGAGACAAATGAACTGAGATTGAAAGTGTGGAAAAGATGGGAACAGAGCTAGTTGGTGGAGCTGTGACCAGAGCAGAAGTGGAGCCGGAGTGGAGTCAACAGGTTGCCTCAGGCACTAAAGTTATGTTGGAGTCAAAGCAAGTGGGTCACGGGACAGTAGCAATACCTCCTCCTTCTTCCAGTAGAAGTTGGAGCTGGTGTGGCGTGGGAGGTAAGCCACTTCCATGATCTGTCCTCCTTACTAGGACCACAGCCTTTGTCCCATCAGTCTTACCTAGCTCAGTTCTGGAATATACTAGGAAAACAATGAACTTAAATGAATCAATCGGGTATTCAAAGAGTTTACCTCCCAAGTACATTCGCATTTTATAGAGGACTCTTTATGGAATTAAGTATTTATTCAGACCTACCTTCCTTGGACTTTAAAACAAATGAAAATACAGACCTGAAAAGAATAAAAAGCAAATTAAAAAATTTTAATTTATGTTTA
Source organism: Aethalodelphis obliquidens (assembly GCF_003676395.1). Classification (NCBI taxonomy): domain Eukaryota; kingdom Metazoa; phylum Chordata; class Mammalia; order Artiodactyla; family Delphinidae; genus Aethalodelphis; species Aethalodelphis obliquidens. The sequence continues at coordinate 6,592,446 of NW_020837971.1, forward strand.
AACATTGACAAGTTGAGAAAATTGTAGGGAACTGTCAGACACATTCTGAGAGAAAGCCTGGTCCCAAAGAGGTAAGGAAAGTCACTGAGCCCCAACGCTGCTTGAGGGCATTTGCCAGTGTTAGAAAAGATACCAAGAAGCTTGAGTTTGATTCAGCAGCCTCAGGAGTAGGGAGACAGAAATCAAGTTCTTTACCAGAAAATTCTGCTAAACGTTCAATAATGAAATATTTCAATGATGAAATAAAGCGGATACAAACTCTTCCAAAGAATAGAAAGAGGAAACATTTTCTGACTCCTTTTGTGAAGTTAGTATATCCTTGATTCCAAAACTCAACAAGGATTGTAAGCAAAAGGAAAAATAGAGGCGAATCTCAACACATGAAAATAGTTGCCCAGGAACTAAAAACCCAGGAATGTGAGATTGGGTTAACATTAAAATCAATCAATGTAATTCATCACAACAAAAGATTAAAGTAGAAAAATCATGTGATCAACCCAAAAGATGAAGAAAATACAGCCCAAATGTCCATCAACAGTAGAGTACAATGGAATACTATACACTAATGGCAGTGAGTTAACTATAGTTAATTATTACAATGTAAATGAATCTTACATATAATGTTAGCAAAAGAAGGAAAACGTTAAAAAAATACCTATAATTCCATTTATATAAAGTCTTTTAAAATAGACAACATGTAATTATATTGTTTAGGAATGCATACACAGCTGATAAAACTATAAAGAAAAGAAGTCGTTACTGTAAATATCAAGAATGCTGTTACCTCTGGGAAAGAGAGAAGGGGCTGTTAATTGGATAAGATAAATAGAGGATTTGGGGGGAGTGCTGTCAGGGTTTTATTTCTTGATTTCAGTGATGGTTTCTCAGGTGTTTACTTAGTAATTACTGTAATTGTTAAACTTTATTTATGGCTTATGCACTTCTAAATATGTATCTTGTATTTCACCCCCCCAAAATTTTTTTTTCTAAGAAAACCTTTCATGACCCACAGAAATAGAGCTCTAATAGTGGCATTTCAAGCACCATGTCTGACAAGTATCAGAAGAGATATTTTTGGGTAAAGTAGGCAGACTCATCATCCCTTCAACCACATTAGACACCCAATTTATCTCTTCTGCTGCTCAGATGGGCAACCTTGCCCTCCACACTCTACCACACTAGCCTGGAAAACCTAGTCCTGGTCATTTATGCAGGAGTTTATTGATTTAACCATAATCTTTCAGCACTAGCCAAATCTGTTGTTTTATGATTTTATATTTTATGGTTAGTTCAACCATAACACATCATAAATTTAAATTGAAAGCACAGTAATTATTTTCATGTCTTTTAAAAAATTTGAATTACACAAACCAGTGAACATGATCCCAAAGCAACTAAGATGATTATTCACGCCTTGTAGTTTTTCTGGTTATGCGTCGTAAGAAATAAGAAATAAAATACATCCAAAAAGTCAATAATAGAAAATAAAAACACAAAACTTATTATTTTTTTTTGAATGATAGCAACAGCTCATCAGTGAAGAGCCTGGGTGTTGTCATGGCAACAGTAATACAGGAACGTGAACCTCTAGCCTCCAAGTCTTCTTTTTCCTTTTTCTAGTACTGGCACTAAATAATAAAGAATGGTCCCAGACGATGTGTAAAACCCATAATGTTTATAAATTAGTCTCAGTAAACAGATACAACAACCTAGAGTTTCTAAACAAATAACATGCTGATGAATGTTAAGAGAGTAGAGACATCTCTGATGAATGTACAATGCATCCAGGTCCCATAAAATAAAATAATAAGCATATGGTTGGGTTTACTGGTGGCCTCTCCATATCGGGCCTGATTAGCATGATGTATACATTCCATTGCTGAATTTTGCTCTATCCTTATTACACTTTACTGTAATATCTCTCATTTCAGCCCTCCTATATAGACTTTCATCCATGATCTCCAATCAACATACACTATCTGTTGTACAATAAATATGTAGTAGAGGATACTGGTTAAGATAGAGTTTGGGACCAAAGAGACCTCAGCTCAAATTCTAACACTCTCACTCATTTATTGAGCAGTCTGGGGTGAGTTACTTAACACTTCTAAATTTCAAATTCCTCATCTGTAAAATGGAGATAACTATAATTATAATCCCTCTTATAGGGTAGTTGTGAGACTTAAATGAGACAATGTGTGTAAAAGGACTTAGCGCAGAACCTGGCATACATTAAACACTCTAAATACTAATTTTTTATTATTATACATGAAATACTGTCTATGGCCTATAATCATAGATATTTCAAGAAGTTTTTTAAAGTCACAGAAAAAGTTTTCAGCCACATTTTTTCTACTTCTGTGTCTGTTCCTGATTTAGTATGATTTATTTCTCAGTTAATACTTGAGAGCACTATTCAGAGACCACGCAGCCAGGTTTCCTCTGTAGCTCTCACTGCGCTCTGATGCTTCTGCTTGAGCCCAGTCTCAATCATAACTAAGAGTGGCAAGTTCTGAGAGACAAGGCTTAGTTTAACTCCTGTTTTGGCTGTAGTTTGGTAAGTGAGATAAATAGAGGGTATAAGCATGTCACGTCTATGAGTATAAAAAAATAGGAGATCGGGCAACAGCTGGCAAAAAGCTCAAACCAATAACGATAATGTGAGGTGATAATCCCACAGCAAGAATTAGTCCAAAATGTGCAGAAAAAGCTTGGTAAGGTCTAATGAGTAGAAGCAGAATTACAGTAAGGCTTAGAGTGTCCACTCATTCTCCTGTAGAAGGCTAAGAAAGGTCATAACCAGCCAACTAAGGTCACAGTCATTTGGTTGCAGAGCTTTTAAAAGTATAACAGAGTAGGATTTGGAGAACAAAGGGTGTGTCTTGATCTCAAAATAAAATCTTTACCATCAGCTAACAGCTATGGATTCGGGGTATAGACTTGAGCCAAGTTGCTTGCCGTAAAATAAAATAAAATTAAAAAATTGAAGTATAATGTACATACAGAAGCAAAGTATTCTGTGCACAATTTAATGAATTTTCACAAAGTGAGCACACTCATATCCCCAGATTTAGAAACAGAACATTATCTACCTTAGGCCACTTCCCAGTCATTACTGCTTTCAGCAGTAACCATTTTCCTATCCCCGTCAATTAGATCTGCCTATCTTTTAACACTGTAAACAGAATCACACAATATATACTTCCGTCTTTGGTTTCATTTCATCAACAATATTCTTGTGAGACTGTGATATTGTGATTTACAATAAGAAATATATATTTGGTCTTCAACCCATTCCTGACACACAGCTCCTAAAACTCTTGGAAATGCCTGGTAAGAGCCCAAAAGGTGTCTTTTGTTATGTTAATGAGGTGACTTCTGGAAAGTTCTTTGGTAATCTAAGGATGGGGGCTGGTTGCCAGGGGAACCAACCATGTGATTAGGGGGTTGGAACTTTCAGTCCCACATCCCCAGTCTCAAGGGAGAGGAAAGAGGCTGGAGGTTGACTCAGTCGCCAATGGCCAATGATTTAATCAATCAGGACTACAGAATGAAGCCTCCATAAACCCCCAAAAAGACAGGGCTCGTAGAGTCTCTGGGTTGGTGAACACACGGAGCGTCTGGGAGAGAGCAGTGCTCCTGGAGAAGGCAGGGCAACTCTGCACCCTTTCCCCGTACCTTGCCCTGTGTATCTCTTCCATCTGGTTATTCCTGAGTTATATAGCCTTTTATAATAAGCCAGTGATCTTGCAAGTAAAATGTTTCTCTGAATTCTGTGAGCTGCTTTAGCAAACTAATCAGACTCAGAGAGGGGTTTGTTGGCCCTTCCAGTCTATAGCAGGTAGGTCAGAAGCACACATGACAATCTGGACTGGCAACTGGTATCTGAAGTTGGATACCAGGCAGTCTTGTAGGAGTGACCCCTTGACCTGTGGGATCTGATGCTGTCTCATCAGATGCTATCTGTAGATAGTGTCAGAATTGAGGTAAATTGTAGTGTTTGAGAATTTCTTCTTGTTGTGTGGAACTGCCCCTCCCCCCACACACGTTGGAATTGGTGACCAGAACCTTTAGAGACTCACCCATGTTGTGTGCAGTTGTGGTTTGCTTATTCTCATTGTTATAGAGTATTCCATTGTATGAATATTAAATAAAAATTTAAAAATCCATTTACTGTTGGTGGGCATTTGGGTTATTTCCATTTGAGGAGTTTTACAGAGTGGTGCAATAAACATTCTTGTACATGTCTTTTGGTATACATTTATACAGAATCCCCTGCATTTCTGTTAGGGGACATACCTACGGGTGGAAATGCTGGATCACAGAGTATGCAAGTGTTTAGCTTTAGCAGATACTGGCAAACCAGTATCTTCACTTCGACAAAGTGGTTTTGCCAAATTGCACTCTTGCCAGCATAATATGAGACTTTCAGATGCTTTTCATCCTCACTAACACTTGGTATGTCTGTCTTTTTAATTTTAGCCTTACTGGGGGGTATGCGGTGGTATTGCACTATGGTTTTAATTTTTATTTTCATTTTTAAAAATTTACTTATTTTATTTATTTTTGGCTGCACTGTGTCTTCGTGGCTACGTGTGGGCTTTTCCTAGTTGCGGCGAGCGGGGGCTACCCTTCGCTGCAGCGCACGGGCCTCTCATTGCGGCGGCCTCTCCCGCCAGGCGCGTGGGCTCAGTATTTGTGGCTCACGGGCTCCAGAGCGCAGGCTCAGTAGCTGTGGCGCACGGGCCTAGCTGCTCTGCAGCATGTGAGATCTTCCCGGACCAGGGCTCGAACCCGCATCCCCTGCATTGGCAGGCAGACTCTCAACCACTGTGCCACCGGGGAAGCCCTATTTTCATTTTTTTTTTTACATTACCTGTTTTTATTTATTTTTATTGAAGTATAGTTGACTTACAATGTTGTGTTAGTTTCAGGTGTACAACAAAGTAATTCAGTTATATATATACATTTTTTTCAGATTGTTTTCTATTATAGGTTATTACAAGGTATTGAATATGGCTCCCTGTGGTATACAGTAAATCCTTGTTGCTTATCTATGTTACATATAATGATTTGTATCTGTTAATTCCATACTCCTAATTCATCCTTCCCCTCCTCCCTTTCCCCTCTGGTAACCATAAATTTGTTTTCTATGACTGTGAGTCTGTTTCTGTTTTGTATGTATTCAATAGATTCATCACACTGAGCAGGGTTGTTCTTCACCTGGTGAACTTGTAATAAAACTGCAACAAACCTGAAGACAACAGAAGTGGGAAGGGGAATGTTTTTTTTTTTGTCCTACCTGGTTACATGGAGATCTTTCTTGCAGCTTTGATTGTATAAGAGATCTTCCACTACGTTTCCGCTGGTTTTCTGTGAGATTTGTTCCACATGTATGTTTGTGGGAGAGGTGAGCTCTATGTCCTTCTACTCCACCATCTTAATCCCTGACTCTGGAAGGGGAATGATTTGATATGGTGAGAAGTACTCTTAAAAATTGTAAACTGACTCATTTCTTTCAAGATTGTTTCACACACACCATCTTTCCCTAAGGGTCATGCAGAGATGGGCCATCCAGAATGAAACTGGAAGCAATGAGTCATGATACATACAATGCAAGCATTGGACTTACTGAGCACTTTTTATGGCCAAGCACCTGTTCAATGCTTCATGTGAATTATCTCTTTTAACCTCCCCAACAATCCTCCAGAATGGGTACCATTTTGTACCCATTGTACAGCTAAAGAAACTGAGCCTTGGAAAGAATAAGTGATTTGCCCACAGTGACATAATTAATAAATGGTAAGCTAGGATTCAAACCCAGGTAGCCAGGCTCAGGATCTGGCACTCTTTATTCACAATATACTATGCTCTCTTTGCATCCTGTCAGTAGACATTTAACGTTTGAGGGGAGACTGGAGCAGGGCTTTTCAATGTGTACTCCAGAGAGAAATTAGTTATATGCCCCCTATCACAAATATGATAACCTTATCAGCTTAATTAGCAGCCATGTTGCAGAGAATCCACGAAGTTCCTCAACTTGCATATATCTAGTAAGACATATGCCACAAACATGCAAAAGTAAAATCAAGACCCTAAACAATTCCAGACACTTTTGTTCAGAAGAGATGTCGCTGCAAATTCCTTTGATCAGGTATTTCTATTATCCTTGTAATAATCTTTTAGCTGTTTCTCTACCAATCACAAAATTATCATTGGCTTAAACCCTGTATCGCAAAAATTAGAACAAGACAATTTAGTAGATTTAAATAGCATAAGATAGGAAAGACTAAAGAAGAATAAAGGAGTGGACAGAAATAAAGTATAGGGTTGGGATCTAGACTGGGTGAAAAGGCATAAATCCTTTATATTACTATGATTTCTCTGTGACTTTTTAAAACTTATTTTTTATTGAAGTATAGTTGAATTACAACGTTGTGTTCTTTGTGATTCTTTTATGTGCTGTTTTGATGGTTGCTTTGCTCTATTCCGTTATTTAAATGGTTGATTGAAAAACACTTTATGAGTGACCAAATATTCATTCTGATTTAGCGATCTCGACAACCTAATCTGGATATCTTGTCACTTAAGTATGAATCTCTTTTGCTATATGTTGCAGTTATCTCTTGATGTGTAGCAAACTACCCCAAGATTTCCTGTCTTAAATCAATAGCAATCATTTATTGGGGGGCAGGGCTTTGCTGAGGTGGCTCATCACTGTTCCACATAGTACAAGCTGTGGTGGCTCAACTGGGGGCTGCAGGGTCCATTTTCAAGGTGCCTCCTACACTTGATGCAATATGGTGCTGGCTTTCAGCTGGGAGTTCAGACAGGGCTGTGGAATGGGGGGTCTCAGTTCTTCATCTTGGACTTTCTCGTGGCTTGGTGGCTGAGTTCCAAGTCTAAAAGTCTCAAAAGAACCAGGCAGCAGCTGTTGCCTTTTATGGCCTCAGAAGTCACATAGCTTCATTTCTGCTGTAATCACATGCCTTCCTGGACTCAAGAGGAGGGAACACAATTAGCACCTCTCAACAGGAGGAACATTAAAGCCACACATTAAGAAAAGCATGTGGGATAGGGAGATATTATTGTGGCCAGTTTTGGAAAGTGCAACCTGACACACTGTATGTGTTCATTCATTCATTCAATAAATATTTATTGATCACTGGATGAGGAGTTAAGTTGTCAGTGGTGAGGAAAAATATACATTTACTATCTGGTGAGAGAAGTAGGCATTATTCAAGCATCACATAAATAGATATAATAGATATAATATAATATCTATAATAGATATAGATATAAGTCTGATAGATAGTGCAAATAAGAGATCATGAGGGAGTATAAGGAGGTCTAAGAGGTCGGTAAAGTCTTCTTTCTGGAAGAACAAATAAGAGTGAAACAATAAGGTTGAGAAAGTTAAATTTCTCCAAGAGCATTCCATGCACAGGGAACAGCATGTGGAAAGGCCCTGTGGTAGAGGGACAGGAAATAGTAAGAACAAAGACATGAAGACCTGTGTGGCTGAAGAAGTGAGTGAGAAGGACAGAGTCAAATAAATTGAGGCTGAAGAGGCTGGTAGAAGCATCCAGACCAGGCAAGAGCATGCTAAGACATTTTGCCTTCAGTCTCAGAGAAGTGAGAAGCCACTGAAGTGTTCTAAACAGAGGCAATGGCCTAATCAGATTTGCATTTCAAAAAGTACGCTGTCCTCAGTGTGAAGGATAAATGGGAGAGGGTGAAAGCAAGGAGAACAATGATGTGGCTATTGCAGTAGTTTAGGCAAGAGGTGATTAATAACTTAGCCTGGTGGTAAAGAAGGAGAGAATTGAACAGATTCAAGAAATAGATAGGAGATCCTGCATTTATTTAGGCCTCTCCTGAACCACTGGACTCTGGTTCCTCTAGAGTAATGGGGGTCAAATCTTTATAACCTTTGAATCCATACCACTTAGCCCAGCATCTGGAATTTAAGAGATAATTTAACACTGAGTATTTGTTGGATGAATGGATGATGGATGGATGGAGGGATGAATAAGAAAATGGGCACATCTCTCTTCAGTTCCAAGTTCCCTAGTTCTTTCCTGGCTTAGTGCCTTTACTGGTTTTGCTGCGTCTTCTTATAACATCTTTCCTGCTTGTTCTCACTTCTCTCTATCCCCTCATCAATCCATCCCTCATCAAGGGAGCTTTCTTGGATTTAAGGCTAGTTAGAGGCTTCCCTTCTGTGCCTTCAGAATGCACCTCTATCCGATGTTGGAACTTACCACAATGCATTGCAATACTCAATTTGTCTCTCTTTTACCTGATAGTGTGTGCCTCCTCAGTCAGGGACTGTATCTCGCTTACATCCATAACTCCAACAATTAGCGCACTGTACAAACTACAGGAGGCACTAATTAGTATTAGTTTATGTCAATGAAGGAAGGGAATGAATCCGATGTGTATAAGACCCCCAAATGCAAAGGTGTCAGAGCTGACATTCTGTGGGGGAAGATTAGGAGTACAACTAGTCTTCTTCCCCAAGGGGTTGCCATTGCCTCTGCCAATGGAAGAGACCAGAAAGTTGCTGGTGAGCTGTCTTATTTATTTATTTTTTTAAGACCTCATTTTTTTTTTTTTGATCTTCACTTTTTATTTTTAATTTTTTTTGGCCATGCTGCACGGCTAGCGGGATCTTATTTCCCTGACCAGGGATGGAACCCACGCTCTCAGCAGTGAAAGCATGGAGTCCTAATCACTTTACTGCCAGGGAATTCCCCAGTGAGCTGTCTTTGTTCCCTGCTCTCCCTCCCCAGTGTCCAGCTACCCCTCCACCCCGGCCAAGAATCTGCTTCAGCATTTGAAGAAATACTCAACTGAGATTTCAGAATTCTCCATAATAAAACACAGTAGGAATGAATCAAGCCTGAAAAATTGTTAAAAGCAGGGGTTTTCAATGAAAAAATTTATTAAGTAGAATACCCCTCCCAACAGAATAATTAGTTGGAGCACTATTTCATGCTTTTAGTGAGGACACTAATAAAATATAAATGCTCACGAAACTGCAGAATACTGTCAGGTGAAATGTGTAATGATTTAGGCCAGTGCTTCTTTTTAAAATATTTTATTTATTTATTTGGCTGCACCAGACCTTAGTTGCGGCATGCGGGATCTTTAGTTGTGGCATGTGGGACCTAGTTCCTTGACTAGGGATAGAACCTGGGCCCCCTGCATTGGGAGCATGGAGTCTTAGCCACTGGACCACCAGGGAAGTCCCTAGGCCAGTGCTTCTTAAACTGAGATCCACACAACACATTCTTCAGCATTTTTGAGTTCTGTAGGAGAATTTTTAATTAGATGCTAATTTAAAAGTTAATACAAACGTATTTCAAATTATCTGATACACTTATTGTCTGAAAGACTGCACTGACGAACAGTTTTAGATCAGAGGAGGGCTCCATATTTATGATTGCATTTATGCTGAGGGATCCACCAAAGAGTTTAGTTTTAAATGTGTTGGTAAGAATGTCCAGCCCTACTACACATCCTGATGTCAAGAAGATAACACTTATCCCACAACTACTATTACACAACTCTTATTAGTTTCAAATACAGGAAAAAAATTTCACTCTTCTTTTTTACAGTGATAATTTGCAATTGAAAATCATTTTCATAGAATAAAATGTTGATTTCTTATTTAGTGACTATGATACTGTCATTTGAAAATGGTACATAAAAGACCTGTACTCAGAAAACTATGACACTAATGAAAGAAATCACAGATGACACAAACAGATGGAGAGATATACCACGTTCTTGGATTGGAAAAATCAATATTGTGAAAATGATTATACTACCCAAAGCAATCTACAGATTCAATGCAATCCCTATCAAACTACCAATGACATTTTTCACAGAACTAGAACAAAAAATCTTAAAATTTGTGTGGAGACACAAAAGACCCCAAATAGCCAAAGCAGTCTTGAGGGAAAAAAACGGAGCTGGAGGAATCAGACTCCCCAACTTCAGATTATACTACAAAGCTACAGTAATCAAGACAATATGGTACTGGCACAAAAACAGAAATATAGATCAATGGAACAGGATAGAAAGCCCAGAGATAAACCTATGCACTTATTGTCAACTAATCTGTGACAAAGGAGGCAATGATATACAATGGAGAAAAGCCAGTCTCTTCAATAAGTGGTGCTGGGAAAACTGGACGGCTACATATAAAAGAATGAAATTAGAACACCCCAACACCATACACAAAAATAAACTCAAAATGGATTAGAGACCTAAATGTAAGACTGGACACTATAAAACTCTTAGAGGAAAACATAGGAAGAACACTCTTTGACATAAATCACAGCAAGATCTTTTTTGATCCACCTCCTAGAGTAATGGAAATAAAACCAAAAATAAACAAATGGGACCTAATGAAACTTAAAAGCTTTTGCATGGCAAAGGAGACTATAAACAAAATGAAAAGGCAACCCTCAGAATGGGAGAAAATATTTGCAAATGAATCAATGGACAAAGGACTAATCTCCAAAATATATAAACAGCTCGTGCAGCTCAATATTAAAAAACAAACAACCCAATCCAGAAATGGGCAGAAGACCTAAATAGACAACTCTCAAAAGAAGACATATAGATGGCCAAGAGGCACATGAAAAGCTGCTCAGCATCACTAATTATTAGAGAAATGAAAATCAAAACTACAATGAGGTATCACCTAACACCAGTCAGAATGGCCATATCAAAAAATCTACAAACAACAAATGCTGGAGAGGGTGTGGAGAAAAGGGAACCTTCTTGTACTGTTGGTGGGAATGTAAATTGATACAGCCACTATGGAGAACAGTATGGAGGTTCCTTAAGACACTAAAACTAGAACTACCATATGACCCAGCAATCCCACTACTGGTCATATACTCAGAGAAAACCATAATTCAGAAAGAGACATGCACCCCAATGTTCACTGCAGCACTATTTACAGTAGCCAGGACATGGAAGCAACCTAAATGCTCATTGAAAGACAAATGGATAAGGAAGATGTAGTATATATATACAATTGAATATTACTCAGCCATAAAAAGGAACGAAATTGGGTCATTTGTATAAACGTGGATGGACCTAGAGACTGTCATACAGAGTGAAGTAAGTCAGAAAGAGAAAAATATCGTATATTAATGCATGTATGTGAAATCTAGAAAAATGGTACAGATGAACAAGTTTGCAAGGCAGAAATAGAGACACAGATGTAGAGAACAAACATATGGACACCAAGGGGGGAAAGTGGGAGGGGGTGGTGGTGGGATGAACTGGGAGATTGTGATTGATGTAATACACTCATATGTATACAATAGATAACTAATAAGAACCTGCTGTATAAAAAATAAATAAATAAAATAAAATTTAAAAATTAAAAAAAGAAGTAAATGATACAGTACACCAGAATAATATTGTGAAGTAATAATACATAATAGAGTGGTCTTTATGTGTAAAGTCACTCATTTATTCTTTTGATATCTGCAATATGCCATGTACTACCATTCTATGCTTTGGGGACACAGCAGTGAATCAGAAAAAGTTCCCGGTCCTGTGGAGCTTACATTCTAGTGAATGATGTCTAAGCACCAAGTAAAGCCAAAGCACATTATGGTCCAACTGTGCAAGGGAGAGTTTTGCAGTAGTTTGGAGGGAGAAAATTGGTGAGATAATTGAGTTGCTATAGGGCACATTGTAGTCCAGGCATTGCAGCCTCTAAAAAACCTGTGCCAAATCAACCATGGCCAAATTTATAGTGAGAGAGGACTTCTTGAGTTGATCTTGTCTTTATGCATATCAACTTGTATTAGTATAAGTGAATAAATAATATTTAAGAAGAAGATTTTCATTAGGTGGTATTTTAAGTTTCTCAGTTGTGTCCTAGAAATGTTAATTTGAATTTTATTAGTTTGGTGATTTGACTATATTTAATTTGTAGATGACTTTTGGATTGATAATTGTATGAGTAGGTTTCAAAAGAAGTATAAGAATAGGGACTTAATTAAACTTAATTTGGTAAACAGTTTTATTGAAGTATAATTTACATGCCATAAAATTCAAGCATTGTAAATGTGCAGTTCCAGGATTTTTTTTAGTAAATTTCTACAGTTGTGCAACCATCATCATAATCCAGTTTTAGAACATTTAAATTTCCCCCTAAAGTTTTCTTGTGCCCATTTGAATCAATCCCTGCTCCCACCTCCAGCTGCAGGCTATCACTAATCTACTCGCTCTAGGTATTTTCCTTTTCTGGAAATTTCCTGTAAATGGAATCTTTTGCACCTGGCTTCTTTATCTTAGCGTAATGCTTTTAAGCTTCATCCATCTTGAAGCATGTATCAGTAGTTTTTTCATGTCTGTGGTTGAATAAATTATGTTGTACAGATAAAAACACATTTTGTTTATCCATTACCAGTTCACAGACGTTTAGATTGTCTTCTAGCCAGTCTGACAATCTCTGTATTTTTATTGGAGAGTTTGGTCCATTCACTTTGTTTTTGTTTTTTAAGTTTAAAATATGTACATCTTTACATAGAATTTTTAGAATTAAACTTTTTATTTTGAGATAATTGTAGATTCACATGCAATTATAAGAAATAATACAGAGATATTCTTGTGTACCCTTCATGCAGTTTTCCTCCAGTTGGTAACATTTTGCAGAACTATAGCACTACAGCACAACTAGAATATTGACATTGATACAGTCAAGATACAAAACATTACCATCAATACAAGGATCCCCTCCCAATTACCTTTTTATAGCCACACCCACTTCCCTCAGATACCCACTCCTTCCTTAACACCTAACAGCTGTTAATCTGTTCTCCACTTCTATAATTTTTTTTTATTTTAACAATGTTATATAAATAGAAGCACAAAGTATGAAATCTTCTGGGAATTCCCTGGCCGTCCAGTGGTTATGACTCCACCCTCCGACTGCCAAGGGCCTGGGTTTGATTCCCTGGTCTGGGAACTAAGATCCCACAAACAGTGCTGTGTGGCCCCCAAAAATGTATATACAGTAATCTTCTGGGATTGGCTTTTCTTCACTCAGCATAATTCATTCAAGCTACTCCATGTATCAATAGTTTGCTTCTTTTTTGAAATTGCTGAGTGATATTCAGTTTTGTTTTTTTTTTTTTCTTTTTGGCTGCATTGGGTCTTCCTTGCTGTATGCGGGCTTTCTTTAGTTGCGGCAAGTGGGGGCTACTCCTCATTGCAGTGCATGGGCTTCTCATTGCAGTGGATTCTCTTGTTGCGGAGCACGGGCTCTAGGTGTGTGGGTTTCAGTAGTTGTGGCTCACGGGCTCTAGAGCGCAGGCTCAGTAGTTGTGGCGCATGGGCTTAGTTGCTCCGCAGCATGTGGGATCTTCCTGGACCAGGGATCAAACCTGTGTCCCCTGTGTTGGCAGGCAGATTCTTAATAACCAGGGAAGTCCTGATATTCAGTTTTGAAGGACAGCTTCCCTGGATATAGACTTCTTGATTCACAGTTATTTTTTCTTTCAGCATATTGAATACGTCATCCCAATGCCACTGGCCTCCATTGTTTCTGATGAGAAATTAGCCATATATTGTATTGTTCCAGTGTTCCTATGAAGTGTTTTTCTCTTGCTGTTTTCAATGTTTCCTCCTTTTCAGCTTCAGCAATTTAACTATGATATGCCTAGATATGGATCTCTTTGTGTTTATCCAAATTGGGATTTATTGACCTTCTTGGATATGTAATGTTTTTTCTTCAAATGTGGACAGTTTTGTGCCATTATTTCTTCAGATAAATTTTTGCCCCTATACGGGACTCTCATTACACATCTTTGGTACACTTGATATTGTCTCACAGATCTCTGAAGCTCTGCTTATTTTTCTTTAATCTTTTTTGTTGTTGTTGTTTTCCTCTATCTTCTTCAGATTGGATACTTTCTCTTGATTTATCTTCAAATTCGCTGTTGCTTTGTGGTATCACATCAAATCTGCTGCTGAACCTATCTAATGAATTTGTCATTTCAGTTATTGAATTTTTCAACTCTAGAATCACCATTTGGTTCTTTTTTGTAGTTTCTACTTCTCTATTGAAATTTTCTATTTGTTATGTAATAGTTATTATACTTTTAGGTAAGTCTTAAACATGATTTCCTTTCATTTTTTAAAACATATTTTTTAAATTTATTTTTTTATTGATCTGTAGTTGATTTATAATATTGTATTAGTTTCAGGTGTACAGCAAAGTGATTCATATATGTATATATTTCAGATTATTTTCTATTATAGGTTAGTATACGATTTTGAATATGGTTCCCTGTGCTACACAATATATCTTTGTTTCTTATTTACTTTATGTATAGCAGTTCATTCTTTTGTATGGCTGAGTAATATTCCATTGCATACATATACCACATCTTCTTAAGCCAATCATCTGTTGATGTATGTCCAGGTTGCTTCTATGTATTGGCTATTGTAAATAGTGCTAGCTATGAACATTGGGGTGCATGTATCTTTTTCAATTACAGTTTTCATCTTTTCCAGATATATACCCAAAAGAGAGATTGCAGGGTCATATAGTAACTCTATTTTTAGTTTTTTAAGGAAACTGCCATACTGTTCTCCATAGTGGCTGCACCAATTTATATCCCCATCAACAGAGTAGGAGGGGTATCTTTTCTACACACCCTCTCCAGCATTTATTATTTGTAGACTTTTTGATGAAAGCCATTCTGACCAGTGTGATACCTCATTGTGGTTTTGATTTACATCTCTCCAACAATTAGTGATGTTAAGCATCTTTACATATGCCTGTTGGCCATCTATATGTCTTCTTCGGAGAAATATCTATTTAGGTCTTCTGCTCATTTTTTGATTAGGTTTCTTTTTTTTTGATATTGAGTTGTATGAGCTGTCTGTATATTTTGGATATTAACCTCTTGTTGGTGTATTGTTAAAACATTTTAAATAGGTGCTTTGAAGTTTTTGTATGCTAAAACCAATATTTGGGCCCACTGGGGACTTCCCTGGTGGTGCAGTGGTTAAGAATCCGCCTGCCAATGCAGGAGACACGGGTTCAATTCCTGGTCCAGGAAGATCCCACATGCCCTGGAGCAACTAAGCCCGTGTGCCACAACTACTGAGTCTGCGCTCTAGAGCCTGCGAGCCACAACTACTGAGCCCGCGTACTGCAATTACTGAAATCTGTGTGCCTAGAGCCTGTGCTATGCAACAAGAGAAGCCACTGCAATGAGAAGTCCGCGCACAGCAATGAAGAGTAGCCCCTGTTCGCTGCAACTAGAGAAAGCCTGTGCGCAGCAACGAAGACCCAACACAGCCAAAAATAATAAATAAATTAAAGAATATATATATATAAAATAAATAAAACACTATTGTGTCAAAACAAACAAACAAACAACATCTGGGCCCACTCAAAGTCACTTTCTACTGACTGATTTTTCTCCTTAGTGAGGGCTAGACTTTACTATTTCTTTGCATGTCTCTTTCTTGTTGCTGTTGTTGAAAACTGAGCCTTTTAAATAATAAATTATAGCAACTCTCGATTCTCATTTCTCCCTCCTGAGGCATTTTTTTTCAGTAATTTGCTAGGACTTAGCTTGCAGAATCTGTTTCCCTCATGGTGTGTGGCTGCTAATATCTCTGCTCAGTTTTTATTATTAGTTTTATATTTATTTTTTAGCCTGCCTTCCTAGAGTTTTCCCTTAAGTGTGCATAGCTTTGTGGTCAGGAAATGATTTGCGTAGAGACTGTGCTCAAATACATCAAACCTGTAAGGCTTCAATCCTCTGACAATGGATTCCTCCAGCATTTCTCAAGTCTTCCTCAGCTTTTACTTTCCATCAAATCCTTTTTTGTCTCCTCTGAATGTGCATGTCATTCCTTGGCCGGACGTGTGTGGAGAGCTTATCTAGCTTTTCTATGGCTCTCTCATTTCCAAGGTATCCCTATTGGGCCTAGGTTCAATCCCTGGTCAGTAGATCTGTCCACGGTGGGAAGGTCATTCTTCCTCCCAGAAGTCCCTGATCGGGTAGAGTCAGGATGAAGGGCTTTCATAAGGCCCAACTGTCTTGCCTTAATCATAGTCACTCCTTGAGTGGGAGTCCTGCAAGCCTCACAGCCGAAAAAAAAAAAAAAAAAAAGACCAGTGAGTGGGGTGAAGTATTTATTCAAAATGAAATAGTCTACAGCCTTAAAACAAAAATCATATATGCATATAGTCTTCCCAGGAAGTTGAACTGTTTGAAAAGTAAGTTGGTATTAAAGTTTTATCAGAGGATGGATGTGATGGATTTGATTAAAGTTCTTAATTTTTCACACATTTGTTTCCTGGTGAAAGGATTATATGCCCCCAGCACTTTCACTTTTGGCTTTTTGTTATGACATGCTTTGGCCAATGGAATATGAGATGACATGCCGCATGCTATATTTGAACAGAAGTTTTTAGATACAGTTTTATAATTTGCCTTAGCCTCTTACACTTCTGTCCTTATGCCAAAAACATGCCCCAGATAGGAGCTGCTTCTTCAACTTGGACTTCAGAATGAGAATACAAGCAGACCTGCAGTCAGGTTTACTGCCTGGACCTTGGTTAGCCAACCAACAACCATTGTGTGATGTGGGTTAAAAGAAAATGCTTGTGTTTATAAGCAACTGAGAGTTTGGTTTGCTTCTCTAGCAAAAGCTGACTAAAATCGGCATGAAAATGTGCCCCTTCGATAAAAGTACTGAATTATCAAGATTAATATTTTTGTGTCACTATAGTAGTAAAAGGAAGCATCTGGGTGGGTTTTCTTCACATTTAGAGGGGTGTTTGGGACTATAAGACTTAAAATATACAGTATGTGGCTTGGGGGAGAGTCTCACCAAGGCCGAACCTGAGATTTGAGAGACTCAAGTGATTGCCTAGTAGGAGAGACAAGTTTTGTGTATAAAGATGCCTTTAGCAGGGAATTCAAGTAGCAGTTTCAAATATGAGCCCAATACTAAAAATACAAGTGTAGATGTTCCAAATGAAAATGTTGATTTTCAGTCAAGGTGCATCTTGAATGGGAAACTCCGTGAAGCAGGTTCAGAATGAATAGCAGAGAGAATTCATTTTTTTTGAAGATCAGGAAGACCAATCAGCACTAACTTGAAAGAGAACAGAACCTACATACTGAACTTAAAACTTTAATATAATAGCACTCCATGACGGGCTTAAAAAATCCTCCCTCAAGTGATGGTCACGTTTTCATAGTATTTTACTCAATGGAGGTTACTACTTACCTTCAGACAGAATTGTTCTGAAATCCTCAAGGGCTTAAAAGGGTTAACAGAGAGATAGCTCTTCTAACATAGGCTGCTGGAGGTGTTCAGCCTTATAAGAAAATAACCTATGGTTTTAGCTGGTTCTGGAAACGTGAAAAGAACTTATAAAAGGGATAACTCTTACACATAATCCAATTCAAACTGGAGGAAAAAGGTCAGGAAAGAGAATGAATGATATTTCTATTTCCCACTTTTCTCTGTATGTGGAGTTCCACATCTCATTGCAAAGTGGTATAGACCAAGGTGCAGTGAAATCAGAGCCTTGTGATCATTTGATCTTGATTTGTATGGGGCATTGAAACACTCCATCCATCTGATTGCCAGTGCTAACCTAGTGACTAAGAAATGTTTCATGATTTCTGTAAAGCTCTTAAAAAAAAAAAAAAAGGATTGGGGGAAAGGCAGAGGGAAACCCTTGGTGAGTGAAGAGAGCTTCATTTTTAGAATCTTTATATTCTGGAGTGGGATCTAATATTGGCCCTAATCATTGATTAAGTAACAGATTTTAGAAATCACCTTTTTCTCCATTTTCCAAGGTCATAGCAATGACTCCCCTGAATACTAAGTACCCACTGCCTGAAAAATTATAACAATCCTCAGAAAGGATTCTCAATTTTAAATAAAATGTTTGCATCATCAGAGTCTGATATCTCTTGTTAGATCTCACGTCATTTTTTTTTCAAGTACTGCGTTTTATCGGGTTTTTTTGCAAAGTCATCCTGGAATAGTCTTTGTAGAACAGAATAGAATTTTACTGCAGAAAGGGACCTTAGAATTCCTCTGATGTCCCTTCCCTCTTCATCACCATAATTCTAGAGATGAGGAAAGGACCCCCAAGAGCCTTGGTTTCTCATGATTAGGTGAAGACGGTGCTGGGTTTGGATCCCAAGTCCCTTGCCCTCGAAAACATTTATACTCTCCCAAGCCGTCACAGATTAGTTTGGGATCAAAACATTTAGTCCTTTTACTCACCAGGAATCTTTTGAGTAGTGTTACACAGTCCAACTATTCTTCTTCTGTTTTCTCTTTTATAGCCCTAACATTAAAACACAGTTTGGGGTAAAACTGGGTCTCACTACTGACCCTTTGTGGCAGTAAGAGAAAAACATTTTTAACAGTGAAGTTTGAGATTTGAGTGCTCAGTGTTTCTAATTTGATGCTGTCAATGCCACTGACTTCTACTAGTTATTTAGCACATATGAATCATGTTATAGTTTCAAAATACTTTTCTATCAATAGTAACTTCTTAGCATGAACCAGGCTAGATTTATTATTTCCTCTTCCCCCAAACAGCTGTCCTGGTCACATCACATTTGATGAATGTAATTAGTTGCCCAGATGCTTAGCTGTCTGAGCTCCTAAAATCTGCATGGTGCCAGACTAAAGCTTTAGATTAAGGATAGGGACAGTCTTATCTCTGGGGTTTCTGGTTGCCAAGGGCAAGGTTGGAGATGGGCAACGGGGGGATTTGGGAAGAAATAGAAGGACAATCTGCATTCATCGATGGCAACTGAAGAGTTTACATGTATTCCAGTTCTTCCCTGGTTCCAAGAGTCTTGGGAGATCCTGCTTCACCCTGGAAATCTCTTGTAGTGCAGGGAAGGATAAAAGTGGGGAGAAAGGCCATTGGAAGGGTTCAGTACACCCTTGACTGACCCCTCACCTCAAGGAGCAACAACTCTGATTCTCACGGGGAAGGGGTCACTTTAGGTCAGCAATACACCAACACTGGTCTGTTCCTAGTTGCTGTTGATAAGAGGGGACACCTTGAGTGTGTCCCTTGGCATAGTGATACTGAGCATGAACCCAGAGGCAATTCTAAAACTGAAATAAGAATAAGTCTCCTTGGGCACGACTCAAATAGAAAAGCTCTTTGAATCACGACATTTGAATCTGAGTCACTTGCCAGTCTTTTCTTGGTCCTGTAAAGTCAATTTAAGCACTGAGATCTAAACCAGGCTTTTTGATTCTCAGCCTTTCCCCTCTCAGCAACCTTCCATCTCAACCACCCTAGGGGATCAGTAAGATCTCTTTTAGGCACTGATTTTAAAGAAAGATCACTTTTTTTTTCTTTTTTTTTTTTTGCGGTACGCGGGCCTCTCACTGCTGTGTCCTCTCCCGTTGCGGAGCACGGGCTCCGGATGCGCAGGCTCAGTGTCCACGGCTCACGGGCCCAGCCACTTTGTGGCATGTGGGATCTTCCCGGACTGGGGCACGAACCCGTATCCCCTGCATCGGCAGGCGGACTCTCAATCACTGCGCCACCAGGGAAGCCCAGAAAGACCACTTTATACAAGCAGGTTTGGGAGATTTGAGGGCTTGGAAGAGTCACTAGAAATTACTGTCAGTTCTTGCTGTAAAGTTATCTCTGCCCCTGGGACACATGGCCTGCCAGATGGCCCCATAAATCCAATTACCCTCACCTTTCCTCTTCCTCCTTCCATGTTAAAACACTTCTGATTTTCTGATTTAACAGCAATTTCAGGGGAGTTAAAACAGATGCAACCTAACAGAAGTCCTGACCCTCCATTGCCACCAGTGCACTGACGGGGCATCATCACGAATTACATTTTTAGAGACTTGCAAGTGTTATATTGGGCTGGGTCATATTTAGGTCATCTTCCCTCCCCCTCCCCCTCCCCAATCCCTCTGATTTTTAAAAGACCTTCTGAGAGTCTACAACCAGATTTGTGAGAAGTTCTTAGTCATCGTCTAAACTTTCAGGTCTCATGCTACTGTTTAACGCTGTCCTCTTGACTTCCAAAGTCCTGCCTCGTGGACCTTGAACTTCACGCCTGTAGGAAAAACTGAATGTAAGATTCCAACGCTCACCCTTTTAAATTCTTTCCCAGTTTCAATCCCTTCCTTAGCTTCTGTGTCCCACATCCCTATTTCCACTATCTCCCCCCTCTCCCCATACAATCGTAAATCTTCAGGTTATTAGATGAGGGGCATGGTTGGTCTTCACCACTTAGGGTGTGACCCCTCTTCCATATAATAGCCACTTATGTAGCCGAATGCCTTTTGGAGCTTTCCTTCCTTGGTCCCCAGTAGCCACCCCTCCAAACCGAACCATTCTGAGTGTTCTTACCTCTTCCTGCTAACTTCATGTTCTACCTGGTATCTCACGTGTCTCACCGTCCTATTAAGAAGCTGGGCAGATTGGGCATAATGGCAAGACAATGTCAAGGAGCTTACGTATGTTTCTGCGTTATAATAAGGTGTGTGATTAAGTGTAGATTTAAGGGTCAAATTCTAACTGAACTCTCTCCCTTCTGCTCAGAGAATTCAGCAGTCATATGGTTCAAAATGGCTTGTTACCAAAATCTGATGCTGCCATTGAACATTCCGGTTTCACTGCTTTGAGTAGGGGTTACACGTTTTATATCAGAGCCAGAAGGAACCAAAAAAGTAACAAATAGAAACAAAGAAAGGGAGTTTGAAAGGCAGGGACTGTTAAAAGAGCAACAGAAAGACTGCAAAGTGAAAACATTAAGCTAAGGAAACAGCACAAAGTGCAGGCGTGTATAACAGCAATGCCACATGAAAATGTAAGGGGTTATATATGGATAATTTAGAGGAAATTACTCTGAAAAGAACTTTCTGGTTGGTTGGACAAGGAACAAAAACAACTATCTGCTGTCGTCGTAGTATCCTTAGCACCCAGCCCAGTGCTGCCAATGAATATTTGTATAAGAATTAGAACACTGGCCAAAATACCAGATGTTTTCAGAAAAACTATACATTTCGGTGACACAGCCACTTCTATGCCCCACAGGCCCCATCTATGGCAGGGCATCAATAGGCTACAGTTCATGAGGCTGCATGGGGGGCGGGGCGGTGGGACGCGAAGAGGAAATAAGCTCTGCTGAGCTGGTATGAGACCACTCTTGAGGTGTGCCTTTTACGTTATTGTCTGCCAGTTTCCTGGCCAACTTCTGTCTCCACCTCGTCGACCCAAGGCCACCGAGGAGTTAGCCGGGGGCGGTGTTCTGTGGTTGCCACTGGGAACCTCTTGGGGCACCACGCCTCTATTCCCTTGGCGTCTCTCGCCTTCACCTGCCGCGCTGCCCCTCGCGCGTCTGCAAAGATGCAGAGGTCGAAGCACATTGCCGTGCGGTGCTTGAAACGCTCTCAGAACGAGCCTCCGGCGCCCGGCCACTAACACCAAACGGGATCCTGGGATCGCCTCTAGGATCCCTGTGGGTGCTCCCGCCCCCTCCTGAGGTCCCCCCTCCCCAACTCTAGGCTTGCGTCCCCGGCCCACGCCCGCCACTTGAGGGTCGTCCCAGGGTCGCTGAGGTCCTACGCGCCGCTGGGCTCGCGGAGTGAAGGGAGGCGGAAGGCGGGAACCGAGGGGGGGCGCCCGAGCTCGCGCGCCACGCAGCCCAGCGCGGGATTTGCCGCCTTCAGCTGCAGCAGCTGCAGCGGCGGCGGCGGCGGGAAGAGGGGCGGAGGGCGGTGAGGAGGGCTGCAGCCCGGACCAGGAGGGAGGGAGGGGGGCCGGGAGGCTGTGCCAGGCGAGCCGGAGGGGTGCTCGGCGCTCCCCCGCCCTCCTTCCGGGAGCGAGGATGCAGACTCTGGAACTGGCGCTGCTGGGCTGAGGCGGAGGCAGGGGAGTTGAAGCGCGCGCGGCTCGGTGAGTGTGTCTCCTGAGCGCGGAGAGGCGGGGGGAGGCGGAGGACGAGGAGGAGGAGGAGGAGGAGGAGGCGGGGGAGAATGCCCGGAGCCGCCGCCGCTGCCGCCGCCGCTGCCGCGATGCTCCCGGCTCAGGAGGCTGCCAAGCTGTACCACACCAACTATGTGCGGAACTCGCGGGCCATCGGCGTGCTGTGGGCCATCTTCACCATCTGCTTTGCCATCGTCAACGTGGTGTGCTTCATCCAGCCCTACTGGATTGGCGACGGCGTGGACACCCCGCAAGCCGGCTATTTCGGGCTCTTCCACTACTGCATCGGCAACGGCTTCTCTCGGGAGCTGACCTGCAGGGGCAGCTTCACGGACTTCTCCACGCTGCCCTCGGGAGCCTTCAAAGCCGCCTCCTTCTTTATCGGCCTCTCCATGATGCTCATCATCGCCTGCATCATTTGCTTTACCCTCTTCTTCTTCTGCAACACGGCTACGGTGTACAAGATCTGTGCCTGGATGCAGCTCACCTCCGGTGAGTGCGCGCTCACCTCCGCGGAGGCGGGGGGACCCGGGGCGCTCGAGCCGGGGAGGGACGGGAGTGGGAGGGACTGGGAGGCCGTGCGCTCCGCTGGGGGCCGAGCAACTTGAATCCGCTCTGGCGGGAGCCCTTGGAGGCCGGAATCCCCGGGGTTCCCCAGCCTCGACACCAGCGCCTCGTCCCGGGGCTTTCGAGAACCTCCAAAGTGTGGGGCACGCCACCCAGAGGGACGCGGTGGAGGCAGGGCGGTTGCTGGGCCGAGTCCCCTACGAAGTAGAGATGGGGAGAAGAAGCGGGGGCTCAGGGCGCGAGCTGAGGGACTAAACGGGAGCTGGCAGCGAGGCGAAAAGCGGATTTGGAGTGATTGTAGTGCAGGGAGGGTCAGCCTGCTCTGTGGCTCTCTGGGACGGTTTCAGTCACCGCTTCTTGAGGGTGGTTGAGAGCTGGAGTGAAGTTGCTTGTCCCGGGAAGTTATAAAATTTTTATCGTCCATCTGGAGGTGAAGAAATTCGAATTCCGTTTTGGGTTTTACCCTTTTAAGAAAAAATGTAGCTAAGAATGTTCCTTCGCAATTCCCCAATGTCACGTCTTCAGTTTGCTTCCTTGTCAGAGCAAAGGTCCTTCCATTTCATCTTTAAACAGAGAAATCTTGAGGGAATCAAGATTTCTCAAGATCTCAGTTTTGGGGAAGTGGCTTTAGGAAGATGGGCAGAGAGGAAAGCTTGTTTCATTGGTGTTTCTGATCACTCTTTGCCTGTGGATGATAGATGGTTGCTAGCTGGAGAATATGAGAGTACTTTTTCTGAGCATCAAAGTTACTTTTAACCCAGAAAGGATGGGAGTGCATTTCCTGGTGGCTTTGGAGAATCCTGAAACAAAACTGACTCCTTTCCCTAACTCCCGTCATCCCGATTCCCTTTCTGCTAGTCACCTTGGGTGCCCTGCCTTCTAAAGGCAGACTCCATCCTCCAACACTTGACACCCTCCTGTTTTTGTTTTGATTTTATGGATGGTCTGGTTGTGAAGGGATATAGGATGTCTCAGGCAGCCACATTCTCATGTGTATTTTGTTTTATTTTGTAGTTCTCTTTCTTAAAGGTGTTACCTTCAAGATTTTGTAGTTTTTCCTATGCTTGGGAAGGTTTTCTGGGGAGTAGGGCTTTGATCCCTGAGTTTACCAGAATGTTGCAGGACGATTAAGTCCTGAAGGGGGCCGGACAAGAGCATTAAGTTCATGATCTTATACTGCTAGTTTACTGTAGGAGAAGCTTGTGGGAGAATGAACTTGTTTGGAAGTATTTGCTTTGTATTAAGTATGCCTCAGCTGGTTTTGATTTGCGATATACCGTGAACATGTGCACATGAGAGGCAAGAAATGTACACCAGTAGAGAACACACCCCCCAGAAGATATACCATTATTCTTCTGAAATATGAGTTTTCTGCTTTTCCTTCTGTCCTTCCACCCCCAGCTTCTTGAAGCACCCTCCCCCATTTTTATATATAATGTTGTCTTTTATGGCCATTTCAAGAGCAGACTAACTTTGAGATTTGGAATAAATTCATATATTATTGTTGTTCTTGGCACTTAGATCTGGTTTGACTTTGAAGATAGCAGGACGTTGAGGATGCAGATGCTTTAGAAAAAAAGAATTGACCCTGCACAGCTAATTTTAATTTTTCTAAGTTAAATGACCTATTTAGACTGGTGATTCAAATTAGATTCTTTTTCAAAGGCCTGAAAGTAATTTGCAGGTGATTTCTCAACATGTTATAAGATATTTTATTTTTGTGAGATTTTGTGCTCTAAACCAAAGTTGTTGTTGTTTTAAAAAGGAAAGAAAACTATCTTTGGTAAAAAATTACCATTTTGAAGTTAATACAAACTGCAACTATTACAATGTTTTTTTCTTTCCTCTTCCTGGAATAGAGCACACAAAAATCATTTATTCTGCAGTAGTGAAATATGATGTCATGTTTTCAGAAATTTGACATCAGTATACTGTCCTGTTTCCCATATACCAATGTAAAATGTAATGATAGCCTTTGTACTGATGAAGATATAAGGACATTTACTTCATTTTCGGAGAAGTCCAGATCCCTAAGTCTCTGGCGTACTTTACAAATCTTTATTTTCAATTTATTTGGTATTTTATTTCTAGGTAAACCACAGAAGGACATAATCTTATTTATTACTGAAGTATATTAATTAAAAAAGAATTGATTATGAATCAAAGTCAATTATATTAAGAGTTAAAGTCAGTTTTATTCACAGATGTTTTTAAAGGATGGGATAAAGAAGGTATATCTGAAGAAAGTCTTGTTTAACGTGCTTTTAAGGTGTTTAAAGTCTCATTACACTAACAGTAAAATTAACATAATGTATTGTAAGTTACTGTCAAAGTTTAGTTTCTAACCTTTAGGCTATTTCTTTTTAATGTTAAGAAGGCTTCTCATAATTTAAGTGTACCTAGGCCTCTCAAGTGTAATTTTCTAACTATTAAGATGAGACTTAATGTGCCGTTTGCTTGAGACTGTTTAACCTTCATTAGAAGTCAAATGATTAAGTTGTGTATTTAGTTATCTAAGCATTTTACTAAACCTCGTATATCAGAGCCAGGTGGAATATGCCATATGAAATGATACACTAAGATGATGAAGCAGGAGACTTTCTTGTGGCAATACAACATCAAGAATTATTCTTTTTATGATTCTGAACAATGAACTAGAAAAAGTACTTTATTTATTGGACCTGAAAATGATATTGCTTTCTACCTAGATGTGCAAAGCGCACATAATTAATGGTGCTATTATGAACACCTGCCCTCTCCGCGCTCTCCCCTCTGAATCATCATTAACCTCAGTGGAGTGAAACTACAGAATCAGGAGCTAATAGGTCACACTTCTTCCTGATGTAATCCTATACTTAGGGACTATGCCAAACATAAAGACTGAAGACAGAAAAATAATGTATAAAATAAATAATAACAATTAGAGATGCAAAATTTCCCCAATTCACAGAGAGACAACTTCTTGAGAAGAGAGATGTTTCTTCTTTCTGTATGATTTCTCTACTAATAAGAAAGAGGTAGATCTGTACTTGTCAAGCAGGGCAATAAAGTACAGATCGTTTTTTTTTTTTTAAATCAGGATGGCAAGGGGCTTTTGTCTTTCTGGGAGCTTGACTCTCTGCTTTCATGTATTTGTTTT
Organism: Aethalodelphis obliquidens; assembly: GCF_003676395.1. Taxonomy (NCBI): domain Eukaryota; kingdom Metazoa; phylum Chordata; class Mammalia; order Artiodactyla; family Delphinidae; genus Aethalodelphis; species Aethalodelphis obliquidens. Next base: position 6,618,161 of record NW_020837971.1, read on the forward strand.
CAAATCAGTATTTCAGTCTGTTTCCAAGTCTATTAATAGCCAAGTTTCATAAAGGTGGGGTTTTGTTTGTTTTACTGACTATCAACCATGTCTTAAATTTTTTTCAGAGATGCAAGTTTTACCCATTATAGGCCAATGAAATCTTTTATTTTTTTAATAAGCTAAAGCATTAAGGCAGAATTTAAGGGTTTTAGACATCCACCACAGACTTTTTGGTGGAAAACTGCAGATGAGGAGGTACTTGGTTTCATCTGTGAATAAGGGGCACCGGATCCAGTTAGATTTCCATATTTGGTAGGGATAAGATAGGAGGAGGGGGTTGCATTCACCCGATCCCTATCTCTGGTCATTCTGAGTGTACCAACAGGAAGGACCACCAAGATGGCGAGGCTCTGTGGCAAGGGTTAAGGGCTGAATTGCTTAGTTACCTTCACCAGCCTCCCAGCCTTAGTTTTCCCCAGCTCTTTTTAATCAGCTTGTTTTCTTAAATTTTATACCTTTGTCATTTAGTTGAGATGAGAGTCACCTGAGGTAATTACTGCATTTCTTAGCCTGCAGGAAGAGCCTTGGCAATGTTGTACCATTCTCTCAGGGCACCTTGCTCTTTTCTTATATATCTTATCAGCATTTGAGATTACAAATGTGTGTGTTTGTTTATTTGTTTAATGTCTGTCTTTTCCAGTATACTGAAACTTCTTTAAATCCATGTCTGTTTTTCATATAGCATAGAGGTCAAGATCATGGACACTGGAGTAAAAAGATGTGGGTTTGAACCCTGGCTCTGCTACTCATTGACTGTATGACCTAGGGAATTAATTTCTCTGTACTTCAGTTGCTCATCTGCAGAGTGAGCATATAATTGTACTTATCTCAGGAGATTGGTGCAAGGATTAAATAAGCCAAGGTATACAGGAGAACAGTGTCTGGCACATAGTAGGCAAGCAGTATAGTTGTGTTAGGTAGGGTTACTGTTCTTATGTTATTATTACTACTGTATCTTGGCACACAGTAGTACGTATATGTCTGGCACATAATAGGTGTTCATTTTTATTGAGTTAATGAATAAAAAAATGAATGATTAATGGCATGAAGAATGAAAAGAGAAGGAAGTGATTTAAAATGTCCCACATGCCATGTTGAGAAGTGAATACCATAAACTTTGAAAGCCATGATGCTCATCTTTCTCATTGGTTTGTGGCATCAGCAGTAATTGCACTTAAGGAATTCTTCCAAAATTCTTTGATGGCAGTGGTTGTGACTTGACAGCCTAATTCATGATGAGCTTATTCCCAAATGGAGGGTTTTTCTGATGCATAGGTAATGATCTTTATTACAATGCTAGGATATAATTAATTATATCTTAGGATTCAGCAAAATTTCCCTTACCTTTTAGTTTCTCATGAAAAAAAAAAATCATGTTATTCAAAATGGAGGTTTTATGTAAGGATCAAAAGGTCAGGCCTTTCTTTCATAATAGAGGGGACTCCTGTTCCAGGTTGGGTTTCCTTGCACGCCTATAGGAGCAATCTGGACAGGAGAAGAGGATATGTCTTCCAGGTTTTCCTTTCTTCTTTCTGGGCGTCAGAGCAGATGTGCTCTTCTTGGACATGCAGGCTGGCTCAGATGGGTGGCGCAGCATGTACAGAGCTCTGATGGGGAACTCTGAAAAGAGGACAAGGTCTGGATTTACTCAAGTTCAGGACCATCATCACCAGTTCTTTATCTGGGTGGTGCTGAGCGTGTGAGAAAGTGAGGTCTTGCCTCTTGGAGCTGCTAATCCATCCTAAGTTCAGAGTTATGGAATGGCCCTGAAGAGGGTTTTTTCCTCTGCCAGTGCATTTCAAATACTCCCCCAGATTGCAGAGAAGAATGTGTACTCCCAGGGAAGGCAGTTTTCATTTTCTTACAACACATTTCACTTATAAGAATTTTCGATTTACCAAGCCAAACTTACAAGAAAATGATTTGAAATGAGAATTTAGAAACTGTTTTTTTTTTTTTTTGCTTTTATGTAGTATGACAAGGACTATGACAATGAACAGATGTTGGAAAACATATTAATGTGAATATCAAATGATTTTTATAACAGTGAGATTTTAAGTGAACATTTGTGAAAAATAACAGACCCCGTATAGCCCATAGGTATATTATTAGGTGGTTTCTTTTCTTGGTGTGAGGCTTCACATTTAACGGCTTTTTTCCATTGTAAAAATGTTAAAAAGGCGCTTATATGCATTTATAGATAATATATATATACACATACATACATAACCAGAATATGGTATCAGGTGCTTAACATGAAAATGATTATTTAGTGATTGGTGCTTCTGTTTGGTGTGATGATATCATGCAGTAAAGAGAATCCAGGTGGCCAGGCCAGTATGTTACATTTTATGTACATACCTTAGAAATCTTAAAAGTGAGTAAAATTTTAAATGAAAAATACCCAAAAAACAAAAAACTCCAAACCCAGCAGAGCATACAGCTATAGTTGCTGCATGTGGCTCAATGCCCTTCTGCGTGTGGTGTGAGGAGATAAACTATGGGGAGAGGAGAAGAGAGAACTTCAGATCGCACTGGCATGAAGCAAAGAACACTCCAGAAGAATTCTAATTTGGGGGCTTCATAGCATGATAACTGGGAGAGTTTTAAAGTGCAATTTCCATAATATATTTGAACTTTGGGGGTCAGCACCAACTTTAATTAATGTGATTTTTCCTTATAATGAGTCAAGTGGAGTTTTTATTTGATATGAGGAAAGACCAAGGTGCTGACCTTTATTCTTAATAATAACAAGAAGATATTAATAATGACAGAAAGCTAAGAGGCTAAGAGGCTGGTTCACATAGCAAATAGTAGGTAAGTTATTTGATGATTTAAACATAAAGCTGTTATGAAAAGTCATTAGGGCCTTTTGAGGAAGGAAAGAAACAACACCCTCCTCCCCCAGCATCCTAAATGTTTACATAACTAATATCATGCAGCTCTCAAATTATAATTACGATTCTGTGACGCCTGTACTGCACAAGGTCACAGCGCCATCCATAGTTAAATTGTCCTAACTGCAATCTTGAGCACATTTCTCATTGCTTCTGCTAGAATAAAACAGAAGAATGAGTAGCTTGCAACAGGAAGATAAATAATTTTTTGATCAATATAGACATGAACCATATCTAATTACTATTGAGCAGGGTGAAAAAAGAAAGCAAACTTTTTTGAAATGGAGTTGCTGGCATGGAATTGCCAGAATGGGTCTCTCGTGCCTGGATTCTGATATCATTCCTAATGAAACCAGGTCTGCAGTAGTGTAGGGACTGTCTGTGTGTCCTTAATAGGAGAAAAGATCCTAAATGATAGACTGTGTGAAGTTAGTCTAATTGCATGAAATTTTGAGATTATGACTTATCAATGAAAGGGCTAGTGGAAGAGTAGTGAAAGGTAGCGAAATGAATAATAAATAGTTGTAGATCAGAAAAGAGGCCTTAGCTCAAAGGCAGACATGCAGAACTTAACTAATCAGAAAAGTTTCACACTAGAAAATGATGGCAAACAGGAGCTTGAAGGGAACTCAACTTTGGCTTTAGTACAGAATGCATCATAGGCCCGTTTACTTAAGTGTCTGGAAACTCCTGCGGTGGGGTGCTTTGTATGGCCTTTTTTTGGTTTCAATGAAGATCAAGAGTGAGGTTGTAAAAATCAGAGTGGGAAATGTGTATCATCATTGACAGGAGGCTCAGTATTTGAAACACAGGCAAATAGATCCAGATGTGAAGAATGACAGGGACATAGAAGAGTGACAGCAAAAATAAATGAAGTATGAATAGAGAAGACATGAAGAAATTCAAGGTTGAAAAGCCTGTGAAATTTGATAACATCAAAAGCCCGTTGAATTTGATATCATCAGTGGCTTAAAAATGTATTGACACAGGATAAGCAGAGAGCTGGAATATGCATTACAGTGCAAAGCTGTGTGCAAATCCCAATTGTCAAGAAAGAAAAATTATGGATCCACCCCCCTGTAGGAAGTTGCAGTAGATTCTAAAATCAAGCTACAAAGAGAGAGATGATAGAGGTTCTTGTATGGCAGATGCAAACATAGAGGATTAAATAAGTCAACCTAAGAAAGAAAAGGTCATTGTAAAATTTGATAAATAGCATTCCTCCAGTTTCTCTTTGAAATTCCAGTTCCAGATTGTGAAGCTAAATTGATTTCTATAATGCCTTTACAGTGAGCATTTAGGGTAAATATATTTGCAGAGCATTTTAAGAACATATATAGTTATAAGCTAGATTAATTGAATTTATCTAAATTTCAGATGATTAATAACCAGCAATATTGTGGTCTGTGTAATGCTACATATTATTTAACTGAATGTGCATCTTTTAACCAGTTGACTGGACAAGATGTAGTACTGACTAGTTGGCATTTTTAAAAAACCTTCATAGAGAAAGAATTGCTGTACTGTAGCATTTTACAAACCATGGTTGGTGACCCTTTGATAGGTCATGATATCAGTTTAGTAGATAATGATCAGCGTTAAAGCTTGGATTAAAAAAGAATACAAAATGTGAATGCAATGCAGATAATAAGGGTTTTGTGAAAACTTTATTTCCTAAAATATTTACATATGTGTATGTGGACTAGATTGCAATGTATTGCTTACTATGGGCTGTATTCAAAATGTGTGAAAGATACTATTCCAGAGAAAAGATGATGTAGTATGAATTTAGAAAAATAATTACCTCTTGTTTGGAAAACTGTGAAAGTTTGCACCAATTCATAGGTAATTTTGCATTAAAGGGTAGATTAGGTTTTCACCTATACTTAATCTAAACAATTTGAGACATTTTTCTTATCTCACTTCCATTAATGACTTAATGCTAATGTACCCCAATTAAATTGTGGGTTGAATGAAAATAAGAATTATTTTTTCTAGATGTGATTTGATTGACCATTTATGTGAAAAAAAATGACATGGTCATAAAGCAACAATCTGTCTAAGCAAACATTTAAATAAGTATGATTAACCCAGTGCCAAGTGAATATAGACTCACAGGCTTTTAGAAGTTGGAGGGATATTAAAAATTATTTAGCAGTCTCCTCGTTTCCTCGATAAAGAAATAATAATGGTAAATACTATTAAGCAACTACCATTTGCAAAAACCTTAGTATATTTAGTTTGTATATTTAACCTTCACAACAAACCTACAAGGTTAGAATTATTATATACATTTGCATATGAAGAAGTTGAGGCTTAAAAAATTGTTCAAGGTCACAGAGCCAGTAAATGATTTGAACCAAAATCAGACTCTCCCCGGTCTGACAGAATATTTTGCGTCTGAGGCTGAGAGAAATTGTCTTGCCAAAATTACACCTTGATAGAGTTGAAACTAACACATCTGATTCCCAGTGCAGTGCCTTTTCTATCACTTTCTTTTTCCTCCTAACTTAAATGTGCATTTGCAACATTTTGTATCAACATGAAAGGAAGGATCTGGTATTTACAGGGAAGATATCTACATGTTTATCAGGCTTCCCTCTTCAAGCATACTTAGGTGTGATGAGGTACTCCTCGTCCTATCCTTCTCATTTTCATAAGCTAGAGCCTGAGTGGTTCTTTACCCACCTTGTCCCCTTGGTTATATCTCAGATCTCCTTGCTGTTATTCTTAGAGTGTGAATTCCTGTAGGAATGTCCGCATTACTGGCTCTGTGTCATCCATTTCTGCCCTGCGTCAAATGTAGAAACATTCTTAATAGGTTTGCTTATTGATGGCAATGGTGGTGATGGTAGACAGGTGATGGTAGACAGGATCACCAGGTCACAGACACAGTTCCAGAAAGGGTAAAAATAGACTTGGGCAGCTTTTGGAGGCATTAGGGAACTGGGTGTAGATTTACATCGTGACTTGGCTGCTTATTGGCTGAATGATTTTGGCCAAGTCGTCTAACTACTCTTGACTTTCCATTTTCTTGATGTCATTTTTCTAAAGTTAACATAATTGTATTTTGGACACGTAAAAAGAGGCTGTAGGTTATGGACATTAAAAACATATCATCTGCTAACCAAGTGTTGCTGTGCCTTTATCAATAAAGTGAATATTAGGAAAACCGTCAAAGACAGGGTGAAATTAAAGGAGGAAGCAAGTAGGGAACAATTGTAGACAGATATCTAGAGTTAGATTTCTCAGTATAATGAGACTTTAAATAAAAACACCGGGACTTCCCTGGTGGTGCACTGTGGTTAAGAATCCGCCTGCCAATGCAGGGGACACGGGTTCGATCCCTGGTCCGGGAAGATCCCACATGCTGTGGAACAACTAAGCCCGTGTCCCACTACTACTGAGCCTGCACTCTAGAGCCCAAGAGCCACGACTACTGAGCCCACATGCCACAATTACTGAAGCCTGCACGCCTAGAGCCTGTCCTCCGCAACAAGAGAAGCCGCTGCAATGAGAAGCCCACGCACTGCAACGAAGAGTAGCCCCCGCTCGCCGCGACTAGAGAAAGCCAGCATGCAACAACGAAGGTCCAACACAGCCCAAAATAAATGAATTAAAAATAAATAAATAAAAACACCTATGTTCTTAGGATTATTGAATTAATGCATGTAAAACACTTAAAACTGGACCTGGCACACAATAAGCGCTCAATAAACGTTAGCTATGATTGGCATTGTTGTTGTTATTACTACTACTAAAGAGAGCAGGGCTGGAGAAGTGGTTAGTATTCAGAAAATTTAGTAGACAGAACAATTGGACTCACAATACACAACTTAAAGAAGGATAATTTCATTTCACAACCTGTATATGCCAGACCTACCTCATTCTGAGGATCAAGAAAGATAATGGCTGTGAAAGCCTTTTAGAAACTGCAGTGTTATATAAATGCCATTGTGATTCTTAGAATAAATTTTGTACAGTTACTAAGAAAACACCATATTCAGTTAAGAGTTTAATTTTGTGTTGACAGGGTCTAGCTCTTCCATTTTATTTGTCTACAGCAGTGACTCAAAAGTAACAAGAATATATTTTGGAGATAATGTTGAAATATTTAATAAGTTCAACTGAACTAACCTGAAAAAAGAAGCCATGTTTTAAAGGCAATGTGGACAAGACAATCTTCTGATTGTGTCAAGACCTAAGCACTTAGGCATTCTTGTTAAGTTCCCCCCCACTGACAGAGAAATATCAGGTATTACCCTCTTCACAAAAGAAAAATTGAATATTCTCTATCTCTAATAACACCATGTAACAGGAACAAATCAGAAGAAGCATTTTATTCTGTGTTATTTTACAGGTAACTGTAATATATTGAAAATTAGGTTTCTCAATATGTGAATCTGTGAATCTTTTTCCTCCTAAAGAAAATAGTGATTTAAGATTCTCAGATTTATACTCAAATGAAGATTGTGTTGCTCTGTTTTTCATTAGCATGTTAATTCCTTGTATTTCTTTAGCTTTTCTAAAGAAGGCTTTAAAAAAGCTCAACATTGTTTCTTATTAATAGTCTCCTTTCAGAGTCATGTACCAAAATGTTCATTGCAGCTCTATTTACAATAGCCAGGAGATGGAGACAACCTAAGTGTCCATCATCGGATGAATGGATAAAGAAGATGCGGCACACGTATACAATGGAATATTACTCAGCCATTAGAAGAAGCGAAATTGAGCTATTTGTAATGAGGTGGATGGACCTAGAGTCTGTCATACAGAGTGAAGTAAGTCAGAAAGAGAAAGACAAATACCGTATGCTAACACATATTTATGGAATTTAATTAAAAAAAACTCATGAAGAACCTAGGAATAAAGACACAGACCTACTAGAGAATGGACTTGAGGATATGGGGAGGGGGAAGGGTAAGCTGAGACAAAGTGAGAGAGTGGCATGGACATATATACACTACCAAACATAAAATAGATAGCTAGTGGGAAGCAGCCGCATAGCACAGGGAGATCAGCTCGGTACTTTGTGACCACCTAGAGGGGTGGGAAGGGGAGGATGGGAGGGAAGGAGATGTAAGAGGGAAGAGATATGGGAACATATGTATATGTATAACTGATTCACTTTGTTATAAAGCAGAAACTAACACACCATTGTAAAGCAATTATCCTCCAATAAAGATGTAAAAAAAAAAGTCTCCTTTCAGGTTTAAAGTCATCAGCTTATTGTAAAATGAGAGTATCCATTTGTTATGACTGCATCTATGACTATGACCCAAACTGCTGGATTGAATAATGAACAAATGAACATTCTCTGTTCTACATAGTATCAGGATCCCTTTGGTGGTGAATATCCAGAGCTGAGGTTGACAAGAGAACTTATTAAATAAGCATTCTGGATCAGACCATTTGCTTCTAGAGATGCTGGTGAAGAGATGCTGGTGAGCACTGCTGGGCAGCCTCCCAACTGCATCCTGCAGAGGATGGTGAATAGCTCTGCTCTTGCAGACCTCTCAGTCTGTTGGAAAGGGCTCTCTAGCAAGATGAGCTGGGATGGGGAAATGGGCCAGGATCTGTCCAGCTCTGGTTCAGTTTCCTGAAGACCCCTCCATGCACTGCAAGATGGGCTCTAGAGGGAGCTCCAGCCCTGTCATCTTCTCAGAACTTTCCTTTTTATAGGGTCAGGTCCAGAGTCATTTTCCCCCTGACACTATGTGTAAGATAGCATTTTAGAGCTTGGAGGGCGGAGGATAAAATATGAAGGCTGAAAAAGAATAGGCATTCATCCAAAATGCAAGCAGTAGACGGGAACACTCATTTACCTATGAGGAAAAAGCCAGCTCCTCCTGGACTTTTTTGCAGTCCTTTGCCTTGATATAAATTCTTTGAAATTACTCTCTATAACTTATCTGACTTGTTAAGAAGCTAAGTTGTGTTGTGACTTTCCACTGACCTACTCTTTTTAGAGGACTCATTGGGATGGTCTTTCTCCCCTCTGAACATTTTGGCTCTGGTTTCTCAGCTTGAAGATGGACACTTTGGAATAACTTGGACATCCCTGGAGAATTGGCAGGTCACTGGAGACCTGCTAATAGTAGGTTACTGTAGAATTCAAAAGAAGTTGAGGCATACAGAACTGCAGGATTCTAAATAGCTGTTTGATCTTGGTGGTCATGAACGATGCATTATGGTTGCAGGTTGCGTCTCTGTGTTACTGAACCAAACTTGGGTCCACTCACCCACTCGAAGTAAAGCCAATCTGCTGACACCAGGTTGTGGTGAAGGAAAGTGCAGTGCTAACTGTAGGGCGCCAAGCAAGGAGTTCAGGACAGCTACTGCTCAAAACACCTGAACTCCCTGATGGGTTTCAGTAAAGTATTTTTACAGGCAAGGTGAGGGAGGGGTGTGCATGTGATCAGCTCATGCACAATTCTCTGATTGGCTGATGGTGAGGACAGGGTGGTGTCACAGGTTAACTTTATCAATCCTTAGGCGCCAGTAGGGTTGGGGGCTATGTGCTCATGATCATCAAGTAGTTAATTTCTTCCATTTGGCCGTGGTTTTAGCTCTGTAAAACAACTCAGGAAATGTGCATCAGATATTATCTAGGTACTTCAGAGAGGAGCTACAGCAGAGGATATGGGGGAGGGGTCTGTCCTGGGAGGATTCCATAGGGTTCTGCTTGGTTACATCTGCAGCAGCCTGAGCATGTTTTGAAATTAAAAAAAAAAAAAAAATGTAGAATTGGAAATACCATTTCTTGGGAAACTTTAGGGACTTTGCAGAATTTAAAAATAATGTTTACAATAACTTAGAACATGGACCCCAGCCATAAGCAAGTAATGCTTCACATGATCAGAATGAAAAACTGGGCACCTAATTTCGTTACTAGTGCCTACCTACATATTCCAGTCTCCATTTCCTTAAACACAACAGTAACAAAAAAGAGAATGAATGAGTGCCTGCTATATTCACACATACCTTTCTCCACTGGAAGCCACTCAAAGAACACACAAATTCCATTCTTTTCTTTTTTTCTTTAAAAAAAAAATGGAACCTGAACTCAGTCTGGTTTCTATTTTGTCTCTTTGGGAACCAGTACAGAAAGTTCTTTAGAGGAAAACTTTCAAAAAGCACACTTCCCTGCTCAATATCAAGCCTTTTTTTTCCATCTCGTGCTCAGAAAACATTCTTTTTAATCCTCCTCAGAGTTCCCCCTCGTTAGCGCCAATGTTCCACTCTGCCTCCAGTGCCCTCTAAAGTGTCTGTGCCTGAACAGACCAAGCAGAAAATCTGGAACTGTCTGGATATTGTGGTTCAATAGAGCACACTAAGCATTGCTGTGGGGTCTCTTAGAATTTTGGGGCTGAATTTAACGTGCATGGAACAAAGGGGAAGAATTCTGCAATCAATGTGAGTTCATTTGATGAAGGCTGTTCCTTTCCTTTGTGTACTGTTAAATAATTGATTTTTTTACAAAAGGTTTCTAAAAGACCAACCTAAAGATGCGGGAGGTGGTCCCTTTACACTGAAGTTTTAATTGTGATAGATTTACTCAGGAAATAGAATGTCTCATATATAATTTTTTCTCTCTAAGTCTCACTGGGATGTGAGCAGTTCATTTGGAATTTATTCCCAAATGTGTTAAACTATGACGTAAGTTTAGTGTAGAAATATGACGTATATGAAGGCAAGCATGAACTTGTACAATGGAAGATAAGGTGATTTAAATTTCTATTGTAGTTACAATGTTATTTAGACTAGCCATCATTCTGGATTTGTTTAACATTTGCAGAATGAATCATTGTTTCAGTTCATCTGCAAACATGTTATGAATAATATGTTTTATATTGTGTGTATGTGCCTGTGTGTGTTTGTGTATAGAGTTTAAAAACAATAATGAGCATTTGTGTATCTGCTATCCACTTTCCTGGTTATAACCACCCAGAGGTAGCCACTTCTCTGAGTTTTGTGTTATTACCCTACATTCCTTATAGTTATATCACTAACGTATATATTCCCGAGTAACATGTTGTTTAATTTTTGTCTTTTTCTGTTTTTAAAGGAAATGTTTTTAATATTTCACTATTTAGCATGACATATACTGTAGATTTTTTTTGCAAATACTATTTATTAGGTTAAGGAAGTTCTCTTGTATTCCTACATTGATAAGGAGTTTTTAGATTGTGAATATATATTGAAATTTATTGAATGAATTTTCTGTAGCTATTGAGGTAATCAAATGACTTCCAACTAGTATATATTGATGAGATGAATTACAATACTGGATTTTCTGATTTGAAATATTGCATTTTTTAAAACAAAGCCAACTTTCACATACATTGTGAGACTCAGCAGTCTCTAATATTTTATTTATTATTTTAAAAGTATTTTCATGAGTAAGGCTTTTGTTTTTTTGCATTGTCATACTGTCATTATCTAGTTTGGGTATCAGAGTTATGTAAAATTCATAAAAGTATTTGAGAAGTCTCTTTCTTTTCTTTGAAAGAATTTGTGAACCATTGGAATTACCCATTCCTTGAATGTTTAATAGAATTACCTTGTAAAAGCGTCTGGGCCTGGTGTTTCCTTGAGGAAGATTTTAAACTACTGATTACATTTCTTTAATTGTTATAGAATCATTCAGGTGTTTCATTTCATCTTCAGTCAGTTTTTAAAGATATATTTTTCTAAGAATTTGTCCATTTCATCTACCCTGTCAAATTTACTGGCATAAGTTGTTCATTCTATACTCTTAAAATCGTTGGAGTTGTTCATTGACATCCTATTTTCTTTAGATAAATTTTGCCAAAAGTTTGTCAGATTTATTAGTCTTTTTATTTATTTTTAATTTTTTAAATTAGTCTTTTTAAAAGAACCAACTTTGTTGTTCTTCTCCATTACATTCCTCTGTTCTATAGCATTGTTTTGTTTTTGGTTTTTTTTGCGATACGCGGGCCTCTCACTGTTGTGGCCTCTCCCGTTGCGGAGCACAGGCTCCGGACGCACAGGCCCAGTGGCCATGGCTCACGGGCCCAGCCGCTCCGCGGCATGTGGGATCTTCCCGGACCGGGGCATGAACCTGTGTCCCCTGCATCAGCAGGCGGACTCTCAACCACTGCGTCACCAGGGAACCCCTATAGCATTAAGTTTTATTTTTTATTTCATTTCTTCTGTTTTCTTTGGGCGTATTCTTTTGTTCTTTTTCTAACTTCTTAGTTGGTTACCGAGCTCATTGATTTTTAGCTGCTACAAACTTACAGAAAAAATGGCTTATCCATAATGAGACTTTTGAAGAGATCGTCTTTAAAAGTTTTTATTAGGAATTGCATGCAACCATCTCAAGTATGACATAAAATGAAAAAATATATACATTCATGAAGGAAAGTTCGAGTTACTTTAAAAATATTTACAAATATTCTAATGGCAGGTTTATACAAATTCACTATATTTAATATTGGATATATATTCAATATATTTAATACTTTATAATTTATTTTTCTTATATAAAGTAAATATAATGAATGTTTTTGCAAAGTTACATATATGCTCCCAAATACTCTCCCATTTATTCTAGCAATTGATATTATAATAATTTCATTTTTGATGTGTATCATAGTATGAAAAACATGAGAAAAAACCCTCACCCACTAAGGGTCAGTTGATGCCACCAAGGTCATTGTTAGCTTTGGTGTTCAGTTTCTTCTCTGAAATTTTTCTTATCTGTATGGATTTCTCTTACTTTACTATTGCTAAGCCATGCACATTAAAAATATTTTTGAAATTTTATCCAGCATTTTTAGGTATTCTATTTGGGATATTTTGTGGGGGTGCGGAGGGACATTTGATCTGCCATGTTGCCCAAAATGTAAATCCTATGGATAATATTTAGTTGACATTGCTTAGTTCTATGACCACGTAGAACTAAACTTCAAAGTGCCCAGTCAGCCAATTTATGCCATTGCTAAAAGGGGTAGATGATTGGAGAAGTGTAGATTGATGCATGCAAACCAGTTTTAATTTCTGAACCCACTGCTCGAGACTCATGAATCTCCTGTGGCAAATTAGCATCATATTTTTCTAAGATGAGCTATATATTAGGAGCAAAGAACTGAAGGTCTCCACTTCCAATGACATATGCATGTAATGTAGATTTCTCTTAGTTTTTTTTTTTGACCCGAATTTTACTTTTTTTATTGGAATTAAAATCTTAAGGTGTGGTATTTTAGTTTCTCTTTGTGTTTTTTTTCTTTTGGTTTGTTTGTTTTTTCTCTTAGTTTTAATATAAAAGTACCAAATTAAATAACAGAAATACTGTGATTGAGTTTTTAGTTTTTCTTTTATTCTTTCATTTATTCATTTATCCTTCCTTATTGTGTGCCTGTTATGTATACTAGAGATGATATGAAGACTAAAATGCTTTCTAATATTAAGGATCTCTTTGTGATTGGTTTTCTTCTCAGGATTGGAAAGAATATTGCATTACTAAGAAGAAAAACATGGAGGCAGCTCTGTCATACTAGATGAGTGCATAAGCTCTGAAACCAGAATACCTGGGTTTGTGTGGTGGCTGCTTCATTTACAAGGTCATTGTATGACCTTGGACAAATTCTTTAGCCTATCTATGCCTCAGTTTCCTCATCTGTAAAATGAGGTTAAAAATAGTACCTTTCTGGGCTTCCCTGGTGGCGCAGTGGTTGAGAGTCCGCCTGCCGATGCAGGGGACACGGGTTCGTGCCCCGGTCCGGGAAGATCCCACATGCTGCAGAGCTGCTGGGCTCGTGAGCCATGGCCTCTGGGCCTGCACGTCCAGAGCCTGTGCTCTGCAACGGGAGAGGCCACAACAATGAGAGGCCCACGTACCACACACACACAAAAAAAGTACCTAAGACACTCATAAATGTTAGATATTAGTATCACCATTATGATGGCTGTGTCATCATCATCACTCTAGAAAGGCAGTCCCAGAAGAAACAAAAAGAAGTGTAAAGAGCACAGTAGATTGCTGTTCTATAAAACTCCCACATGACCTTGAAATTTTATTTCTCTTTTAATCTAGAAAAGGAATCTTGTACATTTTGAAGCTGTCAATTCATTGCTACTCCATTTTTTGTTGGGTAAGCTTAGCCCTTTCCATTCTAGGCCTTTGTGAGGATTTTGTGATAGTGAGAGGAGAACAAAGAAAGATGTGGAACTTCCCTCAAGTGGATGCCCTTTTAGCCCTCTTTTTGGGTTTGAAGATTGGGATCTGTAGAATGACATCATGAGGGCTCGGACAGGAAGTGTAGCAGTTAGCAATTTATCTCCTTGCGCCCCTCTTACTGGGAGCCTCCCGAGGACAGGGATCATGGCTGTTTTATTCACCACTGCATTTAGTGCCTAGGATGCTTGTTGTTTTAAGTTTGCTTTACCTTCCAGTGCATTAAACGTATGCCACAATACAAAGCTGTATCCTAGGAATTGATCTAAAGACAATTTCACAGCTCTTTTTAGAGAAGGGGTCAACATAGGGATTTCCCCACAGAGTCAGTGCAACTAGAGATCCTACCACTTCTGTATGATTTAAGCTCTCCTTAAGAAAACAGGTCCTATTTTTTTTTCACGTTTCAAAACAATGAACTATGAACCGAACTTGATTATGCTTTACTATCTTGTGTGTAGGAATATGGAATGACACATTCTAAATGGCTCACCTTGACCAGAGAAATTTGGCACTGAACAAATAGATGTTTTATTAAAATCAGATATGTGGGCCCTATGCTTTGTGATTTTTGACCTTTAACACAAAGAATGAAAATGTTACAGAACCAAGTAAACATTAACATATGTGAGTATAAACCTTGTTTTTAAACAGACTGTTTTCCAAAAGAAATTCCTTTAGTTCTCAGCCTTCAAGGTAATGACCATAAAATCTGAGAGTAGAGCAAGATGGGATGATCTAGAAGACAAAGGAGGAAGACAGAAGAGAGCAATACAGTTCAAGGAGCTAGACAGATGGGTCTGTCATGTGACAGAGGCAGGAGTAATCTTCTGTGGTCTCTGCCATCCCTGCTTCAGTTACGGACGTTTATATAATGGTAGCAAGAGGAGAGCTGATCGGGTAAAGTCTAATCAGGGAGCAAAATAATCTTTCTTAATCCTCCTCTGCCCCATCCTCCTGCTCTTCTTTTCAAATTTGGCTTGACATTCAAATTCTCTGGGAAGGAAGAAAAGCATGAGTATATAAAAAAAATAAAACCTGTAGAGGTAGGGAAAGAACATTTTATTTGGAGGCTCACAAAAATACACAATACTGAAAAATTAATTCAAGCCTCCTTCAAAATACAATAACATCAGTTTGCTGCTTCCTAGGGCAATAATAAAGTGGTGTCATAAGCTATCCTTCATAATCCTGTTTTTCTATAAAATAATTTTTTTTACCTTTTCATTGTTATGAGTTCTTAGAAGACATCTAAATAAACCCTCAGAAATAAGAAAGATGTGTAGAATCTTGGGTGTAAAGTAGAGATGGGAAACTGGAGAAAATTGTTGGGAAATGAACTGTTCTCAATGATAAACCCCAGACATACAAGGGAGCCCTTTCATGATATTGCTCAGTTACATTGTTCACAAGGATTATTTAAGAAGATGCTCATTGTCTTTGATTTTGAAATGACTTTGTGATGTCTGGCTGCTATGGTAACTGCTCTTTTGTTAAAGAGTAACATTTACAGTCAATTAAAATTGTCAACTTGTTGGCATGCGATTCTCGATTTCCCTTACATTTACCCTATTTTCTGACTTACCACATATTTGATATAATCTTACTTTCTGGAAATGCCTAAGTTTCCCTTTGCTTATTTATGTGTTAGATTAATATTGCTGTTATGTCTCAGTAAGGATTCAGTGTTACTGCAAAGCCAGCTCCTTTTGCCTGCAATAGTACCACTTACTGAGAGCTCACTATGTACCAGGTACTGTTTTAGGGTACTGCATTTTGCCTGATTTAATTCTCACAAAATCCTGTGGGTGCTGCTACTGCTGTCATTGTTATTATTATTACCATTTCACTAATGAGGAAATGGAGGCACAGAGAGATTAATAAATCATGTCTAGGATTACACAGCTAGAACTGTGCTGTCCAATACAGTGACCTCTAGTTACATGCAGCTAGTTAAATTAAATTAAACTAAATAAAAAATTCAGTTCCTCAGTCACACTAGCCACACTCGAAGTGCTCAGCAGGTCCACGTGGCTTGTGTCTACTCTATTGGACAGTGTAGAACAGAAGATTCCTATCATGGCAGAAAGTTCTGTTGGGCAGTGCTGTCGTGAAGCCAGGCTTGAAGCCAGGTGGTTTGCTTCCAGGGTCCACACTCAGAACTGCACTGAACTATCTTATTTTCCCCCTTCCAGTAACAATCAAGGGACTGGTACCAAGAGTCTATGTGTTGATGTTAACCTAAAGGATAAAGGGAAGACTCATGACTAAAGATGGAATGGGACATTTATTCATTCATTCCACAAATACTTATAGAGCCCCTGAGGAGTGACAGATATTGTTCTAGATGCTGTTGATGGTGCAGCAGTGAACCAGACAGATGGATTGTCTGACCTCACAGAGCTTACATTCTGCTGGGGGCAGACACACACACACAACTAAATATATAATATATCAAATGCAGTAAGTGCTGTGGAGAAAGCAAAGCATGTAAGAATGATGATGGGGAGTGCTGATGAAAAGTCTTTCTGATAAGACCCTATTTAAGAAGAGACCTGGGAGAAAGAAGACATAGAGAGGTGGGAGAGGAGCAAGCCAGGCAGTGGGAGTAGCAGTGCAGGGGCCCTGAGGCAGAGATCAGTGGGTTCAGTTAACCTGTTCAGTGCCACATAAGATGGCAGGCATCCACAGAAATTCCTTCTCTTCCCTGTTGTCATATCTCATCTCTTCAGCCTTTCTCACCCTTGGTGTGATGTCACCTTTCTTTCCCAGTTTCTGTACATTTTCCTTTGAGCCAGATAGTATTGATTTTGTAGTTTGCAGACTTTGCAACACAAAGCAAATCTTGACACCCCTCTATGATTAACCTTGTCTCAATGGGATTACAGGATCATATTTGTTGGAAAAGTCTTTTGGCTTTCCTTGGCCCCCTCCAGCCAATAAATATAGACAAGCCTACCAGATCAGAAGTTACTATATGTAAAGCCAGGCTGATAAAATTCTTCTTAGAAGAAAATTAATGGGGGGGGGAGGGATAAATTAGGAGTTTGGGATTAACATATATACGCTACTATATATAAAATAGATAATCAACAAGGACCTACTATATAGCACGGGGAACTCTACTTAATATTCTGTAATAACATATGTAAAAAGAATCTGAAAAAGAATAGATATATGTATTTATAACTGAATCACTTTGCTGTACATCTGAAGCTAACACAACATTGTAAATCAACTATACTCCAATATAAAATAAAAATTAAATTAAAAAAAGAAAATTAAGATGAAAAGAAACTAAATCATAGTCTAAAATTTTACTCCTGGAATGAACAGACTTATGATTTTAATTGTTAATTGTTAATAGTTTCATCAAACATAGAAAATGAATCCCAAGTCTCTGAGTAAATTTAAATTTTTTAAGACAGCCACCTTGACACCCCCTAAGGATACATTCAGCTTCTCATTTGCCAAGTATTTGGAAAGCTTTAATTCGTAAGGCAATTCCTAGGATTTCCTGAGCACCCTCCCTTCCTGACTACGGCACTGTTCCTTACATCCTGTAAGTCCAAGTCCATGTTTTCCTTTTCTCTAAGATCTAGTACAACTGGATGACTACTCCCCTTTCTTCTTATTTGTGAGGACAAAGTAAGTTAATGAATTAATATAAAGTATTACTTTTATATTTGTATTCCAAGCAATTTACATGTAAGTTACTTTTACATGTAAAATTCTTTGAATACTACCAAGTACATGCTAATAGCTGTTATCATTATTACCTCTAATAGTCTATTCCCTTTCTCTGCTTTGTTTAAGCAGGTCTTGTCTCTAGCATACTACCCTTTCTTGCTGTAGCCCACCCATGTCTTCCATCCTGCCCCTGTACCCGACAGCTCATACACGGAACATGTCTCCTTTGGTGAGCACTGATTCTCCTCCTAATTCTCCTAATCTATCCTGCACGTTTCAGGAGTTCCTATACCCTGAAAACCCTTTAATATCCTGTACTAGGGCACTGTTGAGATTTCACCTGTTTATAACCTAAAGGGAAGGCCTCAAGGCAGAAGACAATAAGCCTGTTTCTCCAGAGGTGGAGCTTTCTCCAATCTTTACCCTCAGCGTAGGGGGGATCATGTGGGCCCAAAACCAGGACTCCAGCCACAAGTCTGGGTCCAGTGAGTGTGGGCAGGATCCAGGTAGAACCAGCCACATGCTCCTGGCTAATCTTCCAGTAACAGTTGGGGTTCCCAACCCCATTTAAAAACAATCTAAAAAAGCTTGAAAGTTGGCAGCTGAGAGGAGGTGAGTCTCCAACTGCACTGGATAGGCGCCTGATTTCCGTGGGGTGCCTGTGAGGGCTACACAGAAAGGCTGTGTTTCCTCTTCTGTTCTGGATGCCTCACAGAGGCTTGGAAGGGGTTGAAATGTACTGATTTCTGTTTGCAGTGGATTTGTGAGGAAGCACTAAAAGCTCTGACGAGTTCAGGAGAACAGTTTATATTACATATGTATGTACTATATATATAATTTATATATGGGTATATATGCACATCTATCACACTGTCACACTATGGGCCACTCTGTGAGGAAGGGTAAGATAGATATGCAGCAGGAGACAGTGTTGGAGGAATTCACCTTTTAAAGCTACCTGAGCTTATAGGCAGCGGCACTGAAGAGGGGGTAAATTAGGGTGCGCCGTGCTGCCAGAGATGTTCGATGAGACTAAATGAGGAACATAATATGTGGGAGGGATCACAGTTTTCTCAGAACTTCTGTCATTGAATCACATTAGTTTTTTTTCTTTAAACATCTTTATTGGAGTATAATTGCTTTACAATGGTGTGTTAGTTTCTGCTTTATAACAAAGTGAATCAGCTATAGTTCTTTATATTTATGTTTCCTCAGGCCTTAGTTTGGGTCTGTGTCTCTGATAGATACAGTGATAAATTATTCATTTGTACAGTATATACGCAGAGAGAGAAGATTCTGGATGGAAGAAGTATTGGCAGAGTGAGAGTAATTCCTGTAAGATAAAGGATAATCCTTTCAAACTACCTAAACTCTGAATTATGTCACCTTATTTTCTTCCTCGATGCCTGGTTAGCCTGGAGTTAAGCTGTGAGCATCAGTGCCTAATAGAGCAGGAGCACGTGCTTCAAAGGGTGCACAGAACCTGTATAAACTCCCAGCGATAATCGTTGTGGCCATTTAAGGAGCCCTGGGATATAATGGCGCTGTGCTGGGTGCTTTATATGTGGCACCCTGACTTTTCTTAACAGTCCTTCAAGATAGATTTTGTTATTTGCTGATGATGTCACTGAAGCTCAGAGAGGTTATGCCCCTTGTCCACAGCCACCGTGGTAAGTGCAAAAGCAAGGCTTGATTCTATCTCTCTTCTTTGATATATTTTTTCTAGTTACTCCCTTTTTTCCTCATTTCCCCCTCCCATTGCCTTCCTCACCCACTGACAAACCATTGTAAGGAGTCTGAAGTGTATCCTTTCGATTGTATGGATTCTTGTAAAAAAAGACTTCTCTTTTGTGTTCCTCTATTTTTAATTTCAGTAAATGGTGTTCTGCTATAGATTTCTCTCTCTCTTTGTTATCCATGTATCTAGTTAAAACTTTTTGCTGTGCAGCACCAGGTTTTGAAGATCCACCCATTGGCTGTAGGGACTTCTGGTCCATTGTTACCGACACATGCACAGTACTCCACAGTGGTATCCACCATATTTCATCTGGTGACACCCCGATTGCCTCTAGGTCTCCACCCTGCACTGAGCATCTTGTCCACATCCCTTGATGAACCTGTGTGGGATTGTTTGGGAATTGCAGGACTGTAGGGCACACACATGCTAACTTTGACTGTTTTGGGTCAGTTTGCCATTTGGGCAGGCCACTCCAGTCCACATGTCCACCTGCAGGGCAGGAGTGCTCCTGGACCCTCTCATCTCCACTGGTATCTCCAGTTTTCTCATCTTTTTGTAATTTTCTAATTTTGGTCAGTCTGTATGTGTAATGTCATATCTCCTTGTTTTAATTTACATTTCTCTAGATTTTTAATGGTTTTAAAAAATCATCTCTTTATATGCTTGTTAGCTGAAATTTTTCTGCTGTTAAACTGTGTTCCAGTTCATGGGGTGAAGTTCATGGTCAGAGCTTTGCCCATCTCTCTGTATAAGCATTGTCCATTCAAAATATAATATAAGCCACATATGTAATTTCAGATTTTCTAGTGGCCACATTAAAAAAAGGTAAAAAGAGACAGGTGAAATTAATCTCAATAATGTATCTTATTAACTCAATAGATATGTTTTTGTTTCCATATGTAATTGATAAAACAATTGTTCATGAGATATTTAATATTCTTTTTTCCATAATAAGTCTTCAGAATCCTATCCGTATTTAACAAAGAAAGCACATCTCAGTTCGGATGCTAAATTTTCAGTGACTGAAGTGAAATGCCACTTTGTACAAGTAAAGTTTTGTTTAACAGAAAAATACTTTACATTGTTTATAAAATTTTAGATATGTCTGATTATTAGAAAGCCCTTCTTATATTGAGCCACAATCTGCTTCTCTCTAATTTCTACTCATTTGTCCTAATACTGCTTTCCACGACCACACATAAAATGTGTAATCTGTCTTTTTTTTTTTAATTGGAGTTCAGTTGCTTTACACTGCTGTGTCAGTTTCTGCTGTACAGCAAAGTGAATCAGCCATACGTATACATATATCCCCTCTTTTTTGGATTTCCTTCCCATTTAGGTCACCACAGAGCACCGAGTAGAGTTCCCTGTGCTATACAGTAGGTTCTCATTAGTTATCTATTTTATACATAGTACTGTATATATGTCAGTCCCAATCTCCCAATTCATCCCACCCCCTGCCTCCCCCTTGCTATCCATATGTTTGTTCTCTACATCTGTGTCTCTATTTCTGCTTTGCAAATAAGATCATCTATACCATTTTTCTAGATTCCACATATATGTGTTAATATACAGTATTTGCTTTTTTCTTTCTGACTTACTTCACTCTGTATGACAGTCTCTAGGTCCATCCATGTCTCTGCAAATGACCCAGTTTTGTTCCTTTTTATGGCTGAGTAATACTCCATTGTATATATGTACCACATCTTCTTTATCCATTCATCTGTTGATGGACATTTAGGTTGCTTCCATGTCCTGGCTACTGTAAATAGTGCTTCAGTGAACATTGGGGTGTATGTATCTTTCTGAATTATGGTTTTCTCTGGGTATATGCCCAGTAGTGGGATTGCTGGGTCATATGGTAGTTCTATTTTTAGTTTTTTAAGGAACCTCCATACTGTTCTCCATAGTGGCTGTATCAATTTACATTCCCACCAACAGTGCAAGAGGGTTCCCTTTCTCCACACCCTCTCCAGCATTTTGTTTGTAGATTTCTTGACGATGGCCATTCTGACTGGTGTGAGGTGATACCTCATTGTAGTTTTGATTTGCATTTCTCTAATGATTAGTGATGGCGGCACAACATTGTGGATGTACTTCATGCCATTGAACTGTATGCTTTAAAAATGATAAATTTTATGTGATATGTATTTTTACCATTATTAAAAAATAATCAAATGTTATTGTCATTTAACAGTGCTCCGCATAGCCAACTGCAGAGGGCCCAAATTGGAACACACCTGTTATTGTGGGTTGGTTAGGTGTAATTTAAAAGTGCCAATTTGTTGTGTTTACCTTTGTTTAAGCAAGGGATTCAGGTCCTTGACAAGGGGCAGCCTCAGCTCCCTTACACACTTGAGATGGACATTGTTCAAGCCTATTGTTCTGAATCCCCAGCTTATAATGTGAGGGCACAGGCAGGCTTTGCTTAGACAGCTTGAAAGCATATTGAGTAGTAAAGATAATACAGAATTGGGTGGCTTTCACAGAGCCAGTGATGAAGATCTGCAGATACAGGGAGCTTCTGTTTAGAGTGTACCGACTGGGAAGACGGTCATGAATCTCTGGGCTGTCAGAAAACTGAGGTTTAGCTTGGCTGTTGTACTTGGGTTCCTGGGAATATTTTACTGCCATGGCTCTTTTCTTCATAGTAAATGCTTTTCAGGCTCGCTTTTTATTGGAAACTGTGATGTGTGGGTCCTTTCCTCTGTGTATAGCATGAGCTCTCACTTGCTGTACGGTGGATGTCAGCATAATGATCCTTTTGCAGTGGTGACAGTTCAGAGAAATGTTTTTCAAATTTGTTGCTACTGACAGACAGAGATGAATTCCCAGCTAGAGTTATGGATCACCAAGAAAATGGGTTCTGACAGTGCCCTGGGGCCAGGGAGTAAAATGGGCCTTCCCTGGAAGAGGCTGCATGGAGCATATGTTCAGAGATGACGTGCAGAGCCACACAAAGAGGGCCAGCTCGGGATGTCCTTCTGTTCGTGTTCATGCTTCTTCCTTCTCAACTGGAAACAGCACATTGCATGTCTAATGTTCTCAATACAGAGATTTCTCCTTGGAAATATTTTCAGGTTTTTTAGAAGCAACGTTAAGTATTTGAAGTTGTGAAGGAAAAATTTATTTACTGGCATAAGCGGGACTTCAGACAACTCAAAGAATCTTTGGGAGGTCCTATGTTGGGCTACCTTTATGTCATTTTTACAAGTTGAAAATGAAATTTAAAAGTTACTATTAACCATCATATATGCTGATTTCATAATTGCTGATTTCAGCATTTAAAAAACAAATTTTAGACAAAATAAATTTTTTGAGGTGTGAATGTTCCCATCCTTAACGACTCAGTAAACATATAAAAAAGCTAAGTACAATTTGATGTGGTCCTTTCCACAAAACTGAATCAGCAAACTTACACATCTCAGGCCTCCTTCTGTTTATTCAGGTCTCTGAGTGCTGCACGTGGGGACCTAGCAGCAGCTTTATACTTATAGAGGGAGAATTCTGCCCGACTGTATCAACCGTGGCCACCGTTAAGGTCCAGGCTTCAGGCTGGCCTATCTCTAGGGGACACCTATTGAAAGATGATTATTTGAGTGTGATGTAGTATGTTGGATGTCTAAGATGTGCAAGGCACTCTTTACACATGATTTTACTTTTTCTTTTTTTTTAAATATAATACAAATATTTTTTCTGTCCTTTAATTTCCAAAGTGCATTCATTTACATTTGACTGACTGACAGTACATGAATATTCTTTTACAATAGGCCAGGACATCTATGTCAGAACCCTTTTTTTTTTTTTTTTTAGATTCCACATATATGTGATAGCATATGGTATTTGTTTTTCTCTTTCTGACTTACTTCACTCTGTATGACAGACTCTAGGTCCATCCACCTCACTACAAATAACTCAGTTTCATTTCTTTTTATGGCTGAGTAATATTCCATTGAATATATGTACCACATCTCTTTTATCCATTCATCTATCGATGGACACTTAGGTTGCTTCCATGTATTGTAAATAGTGCTTCAATGAACATTGTGGTACATGTTTCTTTGAATTACGGTTTTCTCAGGGTATATGCCCAGTAGTGGGATTGCTGGGTCATATGGTAGTTCTATTTATAGTTTTTTAAGGAACCTCCATACTGTTCTCCATAGTGGCTGTATCAATTTACATTCCCACCAACAGTGCAAGAGGGTTCCCTTTTCTCCACACCCTCTCCAGTATTTATTGTTTGTAGATTTTTTGATGATGGCCATTCTGACTGGCGTGAGGTGATACCTCATTGTAGTTTTGATTTGCATTTCTCCAATGATTAGTGATGTTGAGCATTCTTTCATGTATTTGTTGGCAATCTGTATGTCTTCTTTGGACAAATTTCTATTTAGGTCTTCTGCCTGTTTTTGGATTGGGCTGTTTGTTTTTTTTTGATATTGAGCTGCATGAGCTGCTTGTATATTCAGGAGATTAATCCTTTGTCAGTTGCTTCATTTGCAAATATTTTCTCCCATTCTGAGGGTTGTCTTTTCATCTTTTTTGTGGTTTCCTTTGCTGTGCAAAAAGCTTTTAAGTTTCATTAGGTCCCATTTGTTTTCTGTTTTTGTTTTTTTGTTTTTTTTTTTGCGGTACACGGGCCTCTCACTGTTGTGGCCTCTCCCGTTGTGGAGCACAAGCTCTGGACATGCAGGCTCAGCGGCCATGGCTCACGGGCCTAGCCGCTCCGCGGCATGGGGGATCTTCCCGGACAGGGGCACGAACCCGTGTCCCCTGCATCGGCAGGCAGATTCTCAACCACTGCGCCACCAGGGAAGCCACCCATTTGTTTATTTTTGATTTATTTCCATTCTCCAGGAGGTGGGTCAAAAAGGATCTTGCTATGATTTATGTCATAGAGTGTTCTGCCTATGTTTTCCCCTAAGGGTTTTATAGTGTCTGGCCTTACATTTAGGTCTTTAATCCATTTTGAGTTTATTTTTGTGTATGGTGTTAGGACCTGTTCTAATTTCATTCTTTTACACGGAGCTGTTTAGTTTTCCCAGCACCACTTATTGAAGAGGCTGTCTTTTCCCCATTGTATATTCTTGCCTCCTTTATCAAAGACAAGGTGACCATATATGCGTGGGTTTATCTCTGGGCTTTCTATCCTGTTCCATAGATCTATATTTCTGTTTTTGTGTCAGTACCATACTGTCTTGATTACTTTAGCTTTGTAGTATAGTCTGAAGTCAGGGAGCCTGATTCCTCCAGCTCCGTTTTTCTGTCTCAAGATTGTTTAGGCTATTCAGGGTCTTTTGTGTTTCCATACCAATGGTGCAATTTTTTGTTCTAGTTCTGTGAAAAATGCCATTGCTAGTTTGATAGGGATTGCATTGAATCTGTAGATTGCTTTGGGTAGTAGAGTCATTTTCACAATGTTGATTCTTCCAATCCAAGAACATGGTATATCTCTCCATCTATCTGTATCACCTTTAATTTCTTTCATCAGTGTTTTATAGTTTTCTGCATACAGGTCTTTTGTCTCCTTCGGTAGGTTTATTCCTAGGTATTTTATTCTTTTTGTTGCAGTGTTAAATGGGAGAGTTTCCTTAATTTCTCTTTCAGATTTTTCATCATTAGTGTATAGGAATGTAAGAGATTTCTGTGCATTAATTTTGTATCCTGCTCCTTTACCAAATTCATTGATTAGCTCTAGTAGTTTTCTGGTAGCATCTTTAGGATTCTCTATGTATAGTATCATGTCATATGCAAACAGTGACAGTTTTACTTCTACTTTTCTGATTTGGATTCCTTTTATTTCTTTTTCTTCTCTGATTTCTGTGGCTAAAACTTCCAAAACTATGTTGAATAATAGTGGTGAGAGTGGGCAACCTTGTCTTGTTCCTGATCTTAGAGGAAATGGTTTCAGTTTTTCACCTTTGAGAACAACGTTGGCTGTAGGTTTGTTATATATGGCCTTTATTATGTTGAGGTAAGTTGCCTCTATGCCTACTTTATGGAGCCTTTTTATTATAAATGGGTGTTGGATTTTGTCAAAAGCTTTTTCTGATTTTGAGGTGATCGTATGGTTTTTATCCTTCTATTTGTTAATACAGTATATCTCATTGATCGATTTGCCTATAATGAAGAATCCTTGCATTCCTGGGATAAACACCACTTGATCATGGTGTATGCTCCTTTTAATATGCTGTTGGATTCTGTTTGCTAGTACTTCATTGAGGATTTTAGCATCTGTGTTCATCAGTGATATTGGTCTGTAGTTTTCTTTCTTTGTGACATCTTTGTCTGGTTTTGGTTTCCTGGTGTTGTTGGCCTCGTAGAATGAATTTGGGAGTGTTCCTCCCTCTGGTATATTTTGGAAGAGTTTGAGAAGAATAGGTGTTAGCTTTTCTCTAAACGTTTGATAGAATTCACCTGTGAAGCAGTCTGGTCCTGGACTTTTGTTTGTTGGAAGATTTTTTGTGTGTGTGTGGTACACGGGCCTCTCACTGCTGTGGCCTCTCCCGCTGCGGAGCACAGGCTCTGGATGCGCAGGCCCAGAGGCCATGGCTCACGGGCCCAGCCGCTCTGCGGCATGTGGGATCCTCCCGGACCAGGGCACGAATCCGTGTCCCCTGCATTGGCAGGTGGACTCCCAACCACTGCACCACCAGGGAAGTCCTGTTAGAAGATTTTTAATCACAGTTTCAATTTCAGTGTTTGTGATCAGTCTGTTTATATTTTCTCTTTCTTCCTGGTTTAGTCTTGGAAGGTTGTGCTTTTCTAAGAATTTAAGCATTTCTTTCAGGTTGTCCATTTCATTGGCATATAGTTGCTTTTAGTAATCTCTCGTGATCCTTTGTATTTCTGCAGTGTCAGTTGTTACTTCTCCTTTTTCATTTCTAATTCTGTTGATTTGAGTCTTCTCCCTTTTTTTCTTGGTGAATGTGGCTAATAGTTTATCAATTTTGATTATCTTCTCAAAAACCAGCTTTTAGTTTCATTGATCTTTGCTATTGTTTCCTTCACTTCCTTTTCATTTGTTTCTGACCTGATCTTTATGATTTTTTTTCTTCTGCTAACTTTGGGGTTTTTTTGTTTTTCTTTTTCTAATTGATTTAGGTGTAAGGTTAGGTTGTTTATTTGAGATGTTTCTTGTTTCTTGAGGTAGGATTATATTGCTATAAACTTCCCTCTTAGAACTGCTTTTGCTGCATCCCATAGGTTTTGGGTTGTCGTGTTTTCATTGTTATTTGTGTCTAGGTAATTTTTGATTTCCTCTTTGATTTCTTCAGTGATCTCTTGTTTATTTAGTAGTATATTGTTTAGCCTCCATGTGTTTGTATTTTTTACAGATTTTTTCCTGGAATTGATGTCTAATCTAGAGCCTTGTGGTCGGAACAGATACTTGTTATGATTTTAATTTGCTTAAATTTACCAAGGTTTGATTTGTGACCCACGATAATTGTCTTTCCTGGAGGATGTTCCATGAGCACTTGAGAAGAAAGTGTATTCTGTTGTTTTTGGATGGAGAGTCCTATAAATATCAATTACGTCCATCTCGTTTAATGTATCATTTAAAACTTGTGTTTCCTTATTTACTTTCATTTTGGATGATCTGTCCATTGATGAAAGTGGGGTTTTTAAGTCCCCTACTATTATTGTGTTACTGTCAATTTCCCCTTTTATGGCTGTTAGCATTTGCCTTATGTATTGAGGTGCTCCTATGTTGGGTGCATAAATATTTACAATTGTTATATCTTCTTCTTGGATCGATCCCTCGACCATTATGTAGTGTCCTTCTTCGTCTCTTGTAATAGTCTTTATTTTAAAGTCTATTTTGTCTGAAATGAGAATTGCTACTCCAGATTTCTTTTGATTTCCATTTGCATAGAATATCTTTTTCCATCCCCTCACTTTCATTCTGTATGTGTCCCTATGTCTGAAGTGGGTCTCTTGTAGACAGCATATATACAGGTCTTGTTTTTGTATCCATTCAGCCAGTCTATGTCTTTTGGTTGGAGCATTTAATCCATTTACATTTAAGGTAATTATCAATATGTATCTTCCTATTACCATTTTCTTAATTGTTTTGGGTTTGGTTTTGTAGGTCTTTTCTTTCTCTTGTGTTTCCTGCCCAGAGAAGTTCCTTCATCATTTGTTGTAAAGCTGGTTTGGTGCTGCTGATTTCTCTTAGCTTTTGCTTATCTGTAAAGGTTTTAATTTCTCTGTCAAATCTGAATGAGATCCTTGCTGGGTAGAGTAATCTTGGTTGTAGGTTTTCCCTTTCATCACTTTAAATATGGCCTGCCATTCCCTTCTGGCCTGCAGAGTTTCTGCTGAAAAATCAGCTGTTAACCTTATGGGGATTCCCTTGTATGTTATTTGTTGCTTTTCCCTTGCTGCTTTTAATATATTTTCTTTGTATTTAATTTTTCATGGTTTGATTAATGTGTTTCGGTGTGTTTCTCTTTGGGTTTATCCTGTATGGGACTCTCTGTGCTTCCTGGACTTGATTGACTATTTCCTTTCCCATGTTAGGGGAGTTTTCAACTGTAATCTCTTCGTATATTTTCTCAGACCCTTTCTATTTCTCTTCTTCTGCAATTCCTATAATTTGAATGTTGGTGCATTTAATGTTGTCCTAGAGGTCTCTGAGACTGTCCTCAAATCTTTTCATTCTTTTTTCCTTATTCTGCTGACCAGCAGTTATTTCTACCATTTTGTCTTCCAGGTCACTTATCCATTTTTCTGCCTCAGTTATTCTGTTATTGATTCCTTCTAGAGCATATTTAATTTCAGTATTTGTGTTGTTCCTCACTGTTTGTTTGCTCTTTAGTTTTCTAGATCCTTGTTAAATGTTTCTTGTATTTTCTCTATTCTGTTTCCAAGATTTTGGATCACCTTTACTATCATTACTCTGAATTCTTTTTCAGGTAGGTTGCCTATTTTGTCTTCATTTATTTGGTCTTGTAGGTTTTTATATTGCTCCCTTGTCTTTGTCTGTAACATATTTTTTTATTGTTTCTTTTTTTTTCATGGGTTGTTTGGCCTGAGACATCCAGCACTGGTATTTTCAGGCAGTTAGATAGAGCTGGTTGTTGGTGCTGAGATGAGGACCTCTGGCAGGGCTCACTGTGATTGATATTCCCTGGGGTAAGATTCTCTGTTAGTCCAGCAGATTGGATTCGGAGCTCCCGCCACAGGAGCTCAGGCCTGACCTCCGACCTGGGAACCAAGATCCCTCTAGCTTTGTGGTGTGGTTAAAAAAAAAAAAAAAAAAGGAAGGAAGAAATAAAAAAAAGCAGTATAGTATCAAAGAATAAAAAATAAAATAAAATTAGAAAGATAAAAAATATATTAGGAAAAATAAAACTATAATTGAAACAACTCCAACAAGGTAAAATGAAACCACAGCAGAGAAAAGAAAATAAAAGGGGGAGGGGGCAACAAGCCCAAAGGAAAGATCACTTCCAAAGTATAAAGAATAAGATAAAATTAGAAAAATAAAAGATTTGTTAGGAAAAATGAAAATATAAAAGAATCAACAGCAATGAATCAACAAAGTAAAACAGAACCCCAATCTAAAATAGGAAAAAAGAAAAGAAGAGAAAAAAAAGCCTTGGCTATGGGGGTGGAGTTTAGGTGGGGGGGGATGGAACTTAGGCAGGTGCGGGGATTTAGGGTGGGTTGGGACCTAGGCGGGCGGGTGGGTGATGTTTGAACATAGGGCGGGGCTAGGCAGGGCAACATTCAAGCGTGGGGCAGGGCCTATACTTAGAACCTGTGCAGAAGGGGAAAGGAAGGCCTCTGGAGCCTGGAGTTCCGGAATTTGGAGGTCGGGCCCTGAGTGAGGGTGTGTGGGTGGAGTTTAGGCCCAACTCGTTGGAGGGGGTCTCAGAGGGGGGTCTCCGAGTGTAGAGGTAGGGCCCTGGGTGGGGGTGTAGGGGTGGGGCTTGGGCTCTGAGCAGCAGGAGGGAGGCTCCAGGGTAGAGGATTAGGCCTGGGAGCCCAACAGGCTCCCTGATGCCTATGTGGACAGGGAAAGCGCTGCCCCGTTCCCTTCCGTTCCTTCATGCCCCTCACCCACTGTCTCCCCCAGGGTCTCCCCTGTCGCCGCTGTACCCCTAATGGTGGGTGGGTCCCGCTGGGTGTAGGAACTCCTCCCCTCCCCCAGCTTCCCCTTAGGGGTGCTGGTCCCAGAGGTCCAGCCTTTACTTTTGCTCCCCCGTCCCTTCCTCCCACTCCCTCAGGACCCACACGGCTGGAGGGGGCCTTGGTGGGCAGAGGATCAGGCCTGGGATCTCAACAGGCTCCCGGGGGGCCCAAGTAGGCAGGGGAGACCTGGCCACGCTCCCTTTTGATCTTCTGCCCTCCCATTGGTTCCCCAATTTCCCCCTTTGAGCATGGGATCCCTTCCCCTCCCCAGCTGCCCCTGAGGGGCGCCGGTCCCATCCCCCCTCCACTTTTCCTCCCCCCTCACTCCCCCCCACACCCCACATCCTACGCGGTCACTGGGGGTTCCTGCCATCCCCTCAGGTGTCCGTGGTCCCCCACTAGTGCCTGGTAGGTGCCCTAGTTGTGAGGAGATGTGCGTTCTGCGTCCTCCTAGTATGCTATCTTGACTCCGCCCCTCTGCATATATTTTAAAAATCTCTTTATTTCCATTCCATCCTTTTAGCTGAACTTTATTAATACAACATCTGCCCTTCTTGTATTCCCCTCTCTTGTGGAAGGCATCACTATCCAGTCACACAAGCCAGCTCTCCTTTGTCATCCACCTACCAACAGCCATCAGGTGCTAACAATACAGCTTCCTAAATCTCTCTGGAATTGATTTCTTCCCCATTAGAGTTCCCTTTTGCAAGTCCATTTCTTCACAAGTCTGACATGTGAGCTCTTAATTGCTGTGCCGCAATTTTTTTCTTCAGTGAGTGGTCGTAACAGCATCAGTTCCAGCTTATCACCCTCTGCCTCCATGTTGAATATTTGCCTTTCCTCTGATTTTACTTTTTCTAACAGTTTTGTGCGCTATGCATCGTATCATAAAACTGACACTCAGAAAAGTGAATAACTCCCTCAAAGTCACACTGATAGTGTCAAAGTTGACTTCAAACCCAGGACAGTCTGATTCTCTAACTCTGTTACTTTGCTCTGCACCATTCATTTTTTTTTTTAATTAATTAATTTATTTATTTTTGGCTGAGTTGGGTCTTTGTTGTTGTGTGCGGGCTTTCTCTAGTTGCAGCAAGCTGGGACTACTCTTCGTTGCGGTGCGCGGGCTTCTCATTGCAGTGGCTTCTCTTGTTGCGGAGCACAGGCTCTAGGCACGCGGGCTTCCGTAGTTGTGGCACTCGGGCTCAGTAGTTGTGGTGCACGGGCTTAGTTGTTCCGCAGAATGTGGGATCTTCCTGGGCTAGGGATCAAACCCGTGTCCTCTGCATTGGCAGGCAGATTCTTAACCACTGCACCACCAGGGGAGTCCTTGCCTTGCACCATTCTAGCAAGGTTTTTAGCCACAGAGCTAATGTCTGAGTGTGTTCGAACTGCTATAACAAAATACCACAGACTGGGTTGCTTATAAACAACCAAAATTTATTGCTCACAGTTCTGAAGACTGGAAGTCTAAGACCAGGATGCCAGTATGGTGGGATGAGAGCACTTTTCAGGGTCACAGACTTCTCCTTGTATCCCTACATGGTGGAAGGTGCAGGCAAGCTCCTGGGGCCTCTTTTGTAAGGCAGTAATCTCATTCATGAAGGTTCTACCCTCGTGAATTAAGCACGTTCCAAAGGCCTTGCCTCCCAGTGCCATCACCTTTGGGGTTTAGGATTTCAACATATGAATTTTGAGAGGGACGTAAACACTCAGCCCATAGCATCTAGTCACCAGAAAACAAGGCATAGAGCACCTACAGTTTTAAAGGAGACAGGGCAATCCAGGGGATGTTTCCTGATAGAAGACCAGGGCAATGGCAAGTGATTTACTTGAAGAGTTTCTGTTCTCTTAGAAAACACACCTTAAGCATAACCTCCTCTTTGGAGCCTTGTGTTCCCAGGTGTCATGTCCTACAGTTAACCACACCCTCCCCAGTGCTGGCTGTACACCCGCCCATGTGTCTATAGTCATACTTGTCATCATTTATGGTGTCTGGCACAGAGCTTGGCATAGAATTTAAGACCTGAATGAGTGTGTATTGAATTAATCAGGTGAAGGCATCCAGGTGCATCTTGGACGAAGGGAAGGCCAGAGGGAGACTGGGCAGGGGAAGTAGACCAGGGACGAGCTAACCGGACTTGAAGACAAGCCACCAATTTCTATGCCTGAGGATGGATCAGCTGGCACCTGAAACATAAACGCAATGACAGACTTGAAGATAAAATCCAGCCTTTCCATTCATAGTATTTTTAGCTTTAGGGAAATTGATTTCCACAGTGGATATATATTTTTTAAATAAGTGCTTTCTGTTTGTGTGTGTGTGTGTGTGTGTGTGTGTGTGCACTTAAATATTTACATACATTCTTGCCCAAGATGAAAACAATGAAAGAGTACAGAGAAAGACTTCAGGGAGAGTGAAAAATGGGGAGATCATTTGCTCTGTAGACTCAAAAATCCCCATTTTGGCCTCTAAGCTAATAACTGGGCAGCTGTAGAGCCTGGGGGCCAAATCCCTCTTGCTGTCTGTTTTTGTACAGTTCTACAAAAACTGAGCTAAGAATGATCTTTACATTGTTTAGTGGTTGAAAAAATTAAAAGAAGAATATTTATGACTTGAAAATTGTATGAAATTTAAATGTCAGGGTCCATAAATAAAGTTTTATTGGAACCCAGCCACGCCTATTCATTTATGGCTGTTTTTGCTACGAGAGCAGACGTTGAGTAGTTGCAACAGTGACCTTATGGCCCACAAAGCCTAAAATATTTACTCTCTGGTTCTTTGCAGAAAAAGTTTGCCAATCTCTGCTCTAAGCCACAGTAGTGTCATCCCCTTTTAAGGCTGGTGGGAAAACAATAGCATTGTTTCAGGAGCCTTCTAGCAGAGCAGACTGATCGCATTTATAGATTTCTATTGATTTTTATGGTGCAACTTTAATGTGTGTTGGCGTGAAGGGCTGGAATAATTGTACATTGTGAAGGTACATTCTAAATAGCATCTGGAAAATCTCTCATGATTGATCTGGGTAAAAGAACTTTAATTTTTCAATTGCTTTTGAACTTTTCCATCTGAGAGTGGGCACTGAAGAGAAAGGGTGGGATGGGTAATAGCAGCCCTTTGCCCCACACTACCTCACAGGCTGCCATGAGAATTTATGAGATAATGTATCGGCAGTGTTTGTGCTTCTTGAGGAAATGCGGCGATCAGTATAAGACATTATTTTTAATGGCACACAGAGGGCCCTGAGGTAATGATCTTCATCTCTGACTCGCATAATAATAGGTTTCTAGTAAAACAATTCAGATTTGATGATTAAATGTGTGTTTGTAATGCGGCCAAACTAGCATAGAAATCCTGGAGCCATGAGGGAGACTATTGTTACTTCAAGATACATAAATCTGTCTTGATTTGTAGAAAGACAGTTTTGGGGAGGCGCTCCTGAAAAATAAAAGTGAGGAGCAGGGAGATTAGGAGAAGGAAGAGGAAAAGCCAATAGAGGGTGTTTTCCTGGGATCAAATCCAGGCTTTCTATTATATCTCTTCAGGGATGGTTAACCTGTGGACAACCTGGACTCCATCTTCTTGGGACCCTCTGAGGCTCTGTGTAGAGTAAGCCTCGGATTCCTAAGGAGGTTGGAATTAGTTGTGCCAGGACCTTTGCCTAAGTAATTTTGTTTAATTCTGAAAAAATCTGGGAAAAAAAAGTATCTTTAGTCACATTTTACAAGAAACCAAGGAGTTAGTATAAATGACATAAAGTCGCCTAGCTGGTAAGTTTTAGGCCAAGGATACAGATCCACGTCTGCCTGACAGCCCCGCTCATGCTTTTTCCTCTATGCTGTGTAAGAATAGAATTGCCTCCTACTAAAATTTTACGTTTTTAATTTGTAATGTTGGGAGGATGAGTGTATGTTGGGAGGTTATGTTGCAGTAACAAATAACCCTCAAAATCTCAGTGATTTAACCACACCTTACTCCTCTCACCACATGTCCGTGTGGGTGGCAGGGTGGCTTCATGTGGATAGCATCCTCCCTTGGGGACCCAGGCTCATGGGGCAGCCGCTATGGTGGTGCTGGCTCTAGGGTGAGGCCAGCGAGGCACCACTGGCACTCACTCTCAGGGCCGTACAAGAGCCAACCCTGCATTTACATGACCCTGGGGATGAGTGTCTCCTACGTTTTATACTATAGGCACCTCGCCTCGTTTACCATAGTTCAGTCCAAGGGGCAGAGGGAAGAGGGCTTGGTGAAGTACATGTAGCCTCTTAAAGCTTTCACCAAGGGTTGACATGCTACTTCTGTTCACATTTCATTGAAAAAGTGGGAAGGACACCAGATGTTGGTGAACGATAATAGAGTCTCCCAGAGTAGGCTTGATTTAATTGATTTTCACAAGTTTCCTCCTTTTCTTGTTAATAGGTTAACTAGTTTAAGCTATTAAGGAGGTCATTATGGCTTGGAATATATTTAATTCAGATGTTGACTTTCCTATGTGGACTCATGAAAATTCAGAGAAACCAAGTGCTGTAGCTAAAGGTTCCTATATTTCAGTCTTAGAAGCAGAGTAACAAGGAGGATGTTCTGTAAAAGTTCCTGCCCCCAAATCAGCAGCCCAAACCTAATCTTGGGATTTAGCCGTTTCCTAGATGGCCTGGAGACAGAGGAGACAGACAGGCAAATATTACTCAAAGATTTTTGTATAGAACATGTAATAAGAGCCTTTGGCAGTAGGCACAGCTTGATAATATTACAGCATGATGATGGTGGGGGGCTTGTTTGTGAGTGGTTGCCCTTTTCAGCATGTGTTCCAGCAGCTCCTTTTGTTGTGGGCTGCATTTTCTCTGTGAGCTGGAAACACAACCAAACAGAATAAATGTAAAAGGAACATTAGCCACACACACAAACACACACAGCACATGCATTTTGAAGAGGTTTTGCCGAAGAAAAATGGCTTTGAACAAGTAATAGCAAAGCTGATAGTAGATATTAGATCTTTATGTCTGCTTAGCACTGTTCAGAAGTCCAAAGAACCCAGATCATCTACCAAAATTCTACTCTTGTCTTGGGGGCAAGTTCTAGAAGTGGAAAATGGTGCGGCACAGTCATGATTAGAATTTAGGTGTTGGAGAGAGCAATGTTAGGAGGAAGGGAATCATCAGAGTTGTAGCATCCTTGTGTTTAGGTACACTCACACATGCACAAATTATGTAACTTCGCTTTCTTCACTTGTAAGATGAAACTGGAGGAGAACATTGTAGCTCGAAATTTGGCAATGAAAATAAAGCAAGGGATTGTAAGTTTAGAGGGACAGCAGGACTGAGAAATTTCTTTTTAGACTAGAAGAGACTTCAGAGTATTTGTACTTAGACTGAGAGAAGGAGTTAGTTGAGAGAGTTACTGAAGGTGCAGGAGAAAGAAAATTTCTGCTGTAGCAAGGTTGTGAAGGAGGTGGGAGAGAGTGACATCAGGAGATCAATGTGGAAGATTCAGTCCAGAAAGGTGAGACAGGCTGGAGCGGGGCCACAGTGGGTGGAGATACGGGTAGTGAACAGGGTGAGGTGGCGTCAGGAAGATAAAAGGCTTCGTGCCAGCTTGGTCATCTGCCTAGGATATGTGGGCAGGAAGGAGAGATGGACATAGTAAGGAGTAGAGAAAAAGTTTGGAACAACTGTGTGGAGCGGAATCAAGAGAGTTACCAAGAGGGGAATAGAAACATTTTGGAGCACCTCAAGGACTCACATGAAATTGAACAACAGGAATGGTGGTGTACTCAGTTACCACATTTTTCATACTTTGACACACAAGGACAAGGGTGGAGGGAGCCCGAATGGAAGACGGGGCCACCTTGGAATGACTACCCTTGGCAACTTGGCTTGGGAGAAAAACAGAAGAGTTTGAAGTTTTCTGTGGTCTCTATGAGGGAGTAGAGAAGGATCACTTGGAAGGAGAGGATGTCTTGAACACGCAGGAAACACTGGAGGCAAAACAGTACTCAGCCAAGATGCTCTAAGACCCGTGAGTGGTTGAAATAGAGTGGAAATTACATTCTCTTTTTGAGAAGGTTGTGGAATAGGGAGGGCAGAGGACTTGACTATGAGCCCAATAAGGCCAGGGCCAAAAGTCTCTTTTATTTTGATATCCCAGCCCTTAGTATATCGTCGGGCGCAGAGTAGATGCTCAGTCGATCTTCTTGGAAGCAAAGTAAGCTATGCCGTCTATGATGATGGCAAAAGATGAAATCAGGAAAAAATTTCTGCAGTGACCAGGCTGTAGACCAGAAATGACACATGAAGTTCTCATCTCATTCAGAGGAGATGACCTAGTTTCTCCTGCCAAGTACCCCATCCATGGCTTTCCTTTCCTCTCTTTATGACTGGCTCCACCATAAGGGGTAATTTCCCTAACTATACCAGCCTTGCCTCCCACTTCTATAGGAAGCTTTTCTGCTCTCACCCTGATACAAAATTATATCCTTCTGCTTGCCTGCATGAATACATTTTATGGTCATGGCTTCTTGATAAAGAGTCATTTCAGGAGATTCAGTAAATATGTACAGAGAAATGAGAACTCAGCTAACTTATGTTAGAGATGGGTGAATCCATTTGTGGATTGTTGAATTTTGCAAAATAGCCGGGAAAGAGAAAACAAATCAAACAGCCAGCACTGCCGAATGTAGGGTTTTTTTTCATTTATTTTGCCAAGTGTGGATGGTCGTTAATTACATATTTATGAAATTACTTCATAGCTTTGTTGTGAATGTCCTGAAGCATGTTTTCTAAATGTAATGAAGTCTGGACTGCCTGGGGCCCTCCTGCCCCATTATTTTGCTATTAAAATTTATCTGAGAAGTGGTTTAAGTTTGCTCTGGAGTTTGTGGGTTAATTATATTGGGGTGCATTTAGCTAGGTTCTGATGATCAAACTAAAATATCAGAGAGACTTTTTTAATTTTTGAGAGGGTCTATGAAGTTTCTACCTTTACTGGATACAAATAACATGTTTGATCATCAGAGAGAACTATTTCGATGCTGAGTTCTGGGAGCCTTATGGGCTATAAATGTCAGGGTAGCCCTTTTATTTCCAGCTTGGAGAGTAAATGCCCTGTATTTAAGTTGTCACCTGAGTGAACATCTTCCTCATTCTCCTGTTTCCACATTAGTGAATTGGTGTGTTGTTACACTCAAGCTTTGTCTTAAGATGGGATTCAACTTTAACCCCTACCTAGTATTAATGTTAGGTCAGATACAATGGGCTGTTTATGGTTTGAGGATATAGATTATTAGATTTTAAGCAGGTCGAAGAGGGAGGCTGCTGTCATAATGATGACCACAGTAAAATATAGTGGAATTGGAAACATCAGCACAATGGATATGTGTTTTCCAACTTGGAAATTCTAGAGCTATTCACATCATGTTAGAAAAAGTATGTTTTGGTTTATTTGTTTGTTTTCGTTTCTGGCTGCCCGGGCAAATAAAATTGAGTTTTTGTGACTTGCAGATGAAAGTGGCCGTTGCTGAGGGACTGATGGGACTTAAGGAGGGGAGAGTATCCCGCAGGAAAAATTTTTTAGAATTTCATCTAAAGATACAAGGAAAACATTTTATGTCTGTAATGGTTCATTTACTAGAAGTAGCTATATCCCCAGTGCTTACTTTCCCCCTTGTACTTCTGAACTTTAAGCCTTTAGCCCAGAAGCACTTAGAAATTTGTCATTGTAATTCTTTGGCTATCATTTCTTGCCTGGGAACCCAGCTTTCCTCTCATTGGGCATTCAGTGCTTTGCTCGGTTGTTTATCCATACAGAGCAGTATTGAGTGAAGCTGTCAGCTGGTTAGCAGGGGGCATGTGATGTAGGTATACTGTGGAATTCAGGAGGGCTGTATTAGGACACCTCGCCAGGCAGCCTTTGCTGTGGGTCCTGCACTTTATTTTCCCCAGCAGGACAAGTTGGGTTTGAATAACATTTTCCTTGTGGTTAAAACCTCTGTCCAGCTTCTTTTGAAAGAAAATGTGAGGGAGAAAGGAAGAAAGGGACCTGAATGGTTCAGTTTGGGACTTTCAAGTCTCCGATTTTAGCTTAGCAGGAAGTTGCAGGACCTTGGCCAAGGCAAGATGCTTGTAGACACTGACCTACCTGAATGGGGTGGGGGAGGTGGGGACCCACTTCTCTGGTTTGCAGTCTGTCCCTTTATGCTCACCAGCACTTCCGGCCTTTCATTTATTTCTTTGTTCCTGCCGCTGCCTAAGTCTTTCCTCTCCTTTCCTGTCCCTGACTCCCAGTCCCAGTATATTTGTCCTGTTCCGAAATATGGTTGGTGTGTGTGTGTGTGTGTGTGTGTGTGTGTGTGTGTGTGCGTGCGTGTGTGCGTGTGCTGTTTTGTTTTTCTTTGCATAGCGCTCCCACACCAATGGTTCTACCGTTTCGGTATGGACGCCTCCATACCAGCCTCTTAGAAGGGCATGGCCAGCTTGTTCTGCACTGATACCTACTATGTGCCAAGAGCAATGTACATACAATGTTTAATTTGTGGTAGAACAAAGTAATATAATGTAAGAGTTAACACTTACATAGCACTTACTACGTGCCTGGTGCTATTCTACACACCTCCTACATATTAACTTGTTTTATATTCACAGCTACCCTATGAGGGTTATATCTGTCAGGTCTATCTAGAAGACAGAAACCATACCATTTTAATAGCTTTGTTAGGTATAATTTATATACCATAAAATTTATCCATCACAAGTTTATGGTTTATAAGTTTACATCATAAGTTTACATAAGTGATTTTTAGTAAATTTATAGACGTGTGCAATTGTCCCCATAATCCAGTTTTAGAGCATTTCCATCACCCCCCAGAACTCCCTAGAGTCTGTTTACAGGCAATACTTGCTCCCATTCCTAGCCTCATGCAACTACTCATTTCCTCAATATCCATATAGATATACCTTTTCTGGATATTTCATAAATACGGAATCCTACAATCTGTGGTATTTTGTGTCTGGTGTCTTTCACTAGCATAATGCTTTTGAACATCACACACGTAGTTGCATGTATCGGAAGTTCATTTCTTTTCATTGCTGAGTTGAATTTTATTATATGGTTATACTGTTTTTGTTTAATTCCCCAGTTGATGGACATTTTACATTTTTTCCAGTTTGAGTATTATGAATAATGTGTGGGCATATGTTTTCATTTCTTTTGGGTAGATACCTAGGACTGGAATCACTTGGTTATATGGTAAGTTTATGAATAACTTTTTAAGAAACAGCCAAACTATTTTCCAGCGTGTATGTACCATTTTACATTCCTATGATCAATGTGTGAGAGTTCCAGTTTCTCCATGTTCTTGTCCATACTTGGTTTTATCTGTCCTTTTGACTATAGCATTACTGTAGTGTTTAGTGGTATCTCATTGTGGTTTTGATTTGCATTCTCAAAAACAATAATGATTTTGAGCACTTTTTATGTGCCTACTGGCCATTCACTTATCTTATTTGGTAAATTATCTATCCAAGTCTCTTGTTTGTTATCTTCCTAGTTTTGAGTTGGAAGACTTCTTTATTTATCAGATACATAATTTGCAAATGTTTTCTCCCAGGCTCTAGCTGGTCTTTTCCCACGTCAATTATTTTAATAGAGAGAATTTAATATGAAGAATTATTAACCATGTTATTAACCTTATGTGTTAACCATGTACTGAAGAACTGAAAAGGCAAAAAAAGAATGCAAAAGCTTCATGGAGGCACCCGCTGCAAGAAGTAGCAAACACCTCTAAAGATGGAGGAACAAAGGGAAGAGGTTAAAATTATAAGGCTTAGATGCTTAGAGAAGGAGCTCGGTCCTCTAAGGAGAGGATGCTGCCCAGTTGGTGCTGGTGTCTATGAGGGGATACAGTGAAGCTAGTTCTTGGAGTTGGAAAAACTGCAAACTGGAGTTAACTGCAGCTACTGGAACTAACTGCCACTAATGGGAAGAAGAAGAAAGATTAGGGCAACTGAAAGGAAGATCAAGAAGTCCCTCTTTCCTCCTCCAGCCTTCCATTCTCTTCCGCCCCCCTCCCCCAACATTGGCAGAGCCAAAAAGGAGGATAATGACGAAGTAGAAACGTGGCTTGCAGAGTCCTAGCCCCAGCATCAAAGAATAGAGTATAAAAAGGAGAGTTTGTAGTCTCCCTTCAAGACAATAGCTTAGGGACTTCCAGGGTGGTACAGTGGTTAAGAATCCTGCCAATGCAGGGAACACGGGTTCGAGCCCTGGTCCGGGAAGATCGCACATGCCACGGAGCAACTAAACCCGTGTGCCACAACTACTGAGCCTGCTCTCTAGAGCCCGCGAGCCACAGCTACTGAAACCTGCGCCTAGAGCCCGTGCTCCATAGCAAGAGAAGCCACTGCAATGAGAACCCACGCACTGCAACGAAGAGTAGTCCCCGCTCGCTGCAACTAGAGAAGGCCTGGGGCAGCAATGAAGACCCAACACAGCCAAAGATAAACAAAGAAAGTAAAAAAAATGAAAAAAGAAAATAGCTTAGTGACCAGCATGTGTAGGTGGTACTGTTATTTCCTTTTAACAGATGAGGAAACTGAGGAACAACGAAGTAACTTTCGCAAGATATTCAAGCTGATAAGGAACAGAGCTGGGATCTGAGCTCACACATCTGGCTCCAGAGTCTGTCTCTCTCATCCAGCCACATGTTTTCATAAAACATATGATTTGCAAACAATGCTCCTTCCTGTTTTGAACTCTTGGATCTTGGTGGTTCTGTGGTCTTGTCAGTTGAGAAAAAGCTACCATAGTTCTTCTGAATTCTTGAATGCATAAGAGAATTATAAAATTCTAGACCCTAATGAGAGAGACCCCAGATGGTGAGCTTTGGCTCCAGTCTTCAAAAGAAACCAATCCACCTGGATTATTGCTTTTTAAAAAATAACTCTGTCTCTCACTTTCAACTCTCCACTTCCTGCAAGATCGGAATGGTATACTAACAAGGGCATATGTTTTTTTCTCCCCCAGAATGACCCACGAGGGATGGGAGAATTTGACATTAGAGGAGAATCATTTGGATATAGTTCTCTCTGAGGGAAACAGTCTAATTCACTTGATTCTGTGTTTTCCAGTTGATTATGTCTTTCTCTCCTATTTTTTAGTTGCTTTCTGGTTCTCTTTGTCTCAGAATATGGTTCACTGTTTTCACTTTGGACTTGAACTTGATGCTTTCATTCCTTAACTTGCAAGTTCTAGAGTAGTGATATTACCATGACTTTCCCCAACTGAGAAATTAGGCAAAATTTCCCTTTTTCCAGGTGACTCACAGTATGAATGCTACACATACATAATTGGTTCATAGGCTGTGTGATACTTGTATGCTTAGAATTTGAAAGTGACATTAAAGAATACTTATAAGAGTACAGGAACATAATTTTGCACAGACAAAATAGTGTTGCAACAAAATAAAGTGAGCTATTTCGCTTTATTTTGATATGTACATAGCATATGAATGTTCCCTGATTCTATGAATATACCTGTAGGATTTATCCAGACCAAAAGTCTGAAGACCAGAATTATCTCACTTCACATTGAAAACATCAGAAAGGATAAAAAATTTTGGTGGGTGAATTGCTAATGGCCAGTTAATTCCTTTTTTCCTTTCAGTGAAAGTTGCAGTCCATTTAAGAATAATCTAGCTCTTTCAGAACCATTTCCTCTTTGGTGATAATTAAAAACATTATGAATTCAGCCAGAGTAGTCAGGACCTAAACATGACTTTAGTCTTTGCTGGAGGTACTCAGACGTCCACCCACAACATAAAAATCCAGCCTCTAATGGCCTGGGCAGTGGTGAGGAAACTACTTTCTCACATTCACTTTGACTTGTATGATTTTTTGTCCTTTTCTGGTCAGGGAGCCTGTGAAATGGAAATTCAGGGTTGTAGGTTCTGAATATATGATGTTGCTGTGGGACCAACAGGAGCAGTAAATCTAATACTTGCATCTGAGTTTTAGCCTAGTTTTTTTTTTTTTTGTGGTATGCGGGCCTCTCACTGCTGTGGCCTCTCCCGTTGCGGAGCACAGGCTCTGGACGCGCAGGCTCAGCAGCCATGGCTCACAGGCCCAGCCGCTCTGCGGCATGTGGGATCTTCCCCGACCGGGGCACGAACCCGTGTCCCCTGCATCGGCAGGCAGACTCTCAACCACTGCGCCACCAGGGAAGCCCTTAGCATAGTTCTTGATACAGCTTTGACTTCAGTGTTTACAGGATGCTGTTCACATCCTAGTCATCCTAGAATCAGCTGGTTGTGATTTTAGTATACATTAACCAGTGAATGGTGGATAATGAATTAACCCAAATAAAACACTCCGTGCCTGTCAATGACTATACTTCTGAGTAAAGGAAAATGTCTGTGGCTTAAACATGCAAAAATTTTTTTCTTGAGAGATGCTTTTTAAGAAAAACACTTCCACAGGCAAGTAAGTCTGTGAACGGCTGCACGCGTTCATCCTCTACTAATGATTCATGAAGCGCGCTAACCTATTAAAGGTTCTGAGAAGTCCCACAGTACATAATGCTGGTGAACTCTGTTAATCCAACATGTTCTACTTATTCGACTGTTAGACCTTTTCCTCCATGTAATATCTAACGGAATAGTGTGTCCACTGGCATACTGTGCTTTAAGCAAATTTTTCAAGACAACAAGGTGCTTGAAATTTACTTGGAAATAAGATCAAAGAAAAAAAGTCTTATTTGCACAGTATCACATTTCAGGAAAAACTGTGAAATAAATGAAATGAATTTTTAGTTGGATGAACCTAGGAAACACTTGGTTCAAAAGTATTATATATGTTTTAATATTTCTGAAATTATTTTTGCTTTCTGTTTATTGATGGTGTGTTATAACCTGCTCCCAAGCTGGGAATAAACATGTCTTGAATATCTGTTGATTTGGAGGGTAATTCTGTTATCTATGAATGGATATTAAAGCTTCTTTGTAGAATAGGTATGGTGGTGGGTGGGAAAACTGGAAATTAAGACACAGCACGAGAAGTACTAGGTGGGGTTTGTCTGGGGTATTAGAAACACACAGAGCCCTGCCTTGATCTAATGGGATGGTCTTGTAACCAATTCTGATGAATGGCATCAGAGGGACTAACGCTACTGCGAATAGTTTTGGAGCCTACTAGAAGTACAGGTTCCTCCACCAGACTGTGAGCTTCTTAGAATGGTCTTTACGTGTGTGGTGTTTTTCTTTGTCTCTTAGATCCTAGCACAGTGCTAGGCACATGATAAACAGGAAATTATTTTTTTGAGTCTTTGATGAATGACTAGAATTGGAAGCAGAGTGTTTTGACCCCACCTGTCATTAGGATCATTTTTTTATCCCTTACTAATGCTATTTGCTTTGAGCAAGAAATACAAACTATTAGTTTATTTAAAGTTCAATTCATAATGAATTTTATCGGTAGAAATAAAAATTCAAAGTGAAAATGAAAGTGATAAACACTGCACATGGTAACATTTGGTATGTTTGGCAAACTAGTTGTAAGACCAAATCTGTTTGGTAAAATTGAAATCTGTAAAAACTGACCTGGGAAAAATTGGACTTGATGAAAAGTAATCAAAGTAATATAAAATTAACACGACTCAAAATTACACATGGCTAAATTTCTTATTGGCTAAGAGTTCTTGACAGCATTTACATTTGTAAGACTTGACCCCAGAAAAAATAAATGGATTTGGTAGAAACAATGTGTGCAAAGGAAACCTCACAGCCACTATCGTGGGTCCTCCTCTTCAGTAATGGGTTTCTGGAGGCAAGCCTGCACGGGCTAGTATTTTTCTCACTTTATTTTCCAGAGCATGCATCATTATAGCTGTCTAGCAATCATGCATTGTCTTACCATTATCATAGCTGCCTGCCTTCATCTTCTGTGTTAAACTATACACAAATAAAAAGTATATATTTTCAGGTAGTGCTAACCGTGATGAATGAAGTGTAAGGAAGTTTTCATATAGAACTTTTCAGTGTATCATCAAATGCCAAGAGCCTGCAGGAAGGGAGATGTTAGATGAGATCTCTGAAGCCAGTCATCTCCCCCAGTAGGGGCTAGGGTAACATTGGAAGCTGTCTCCTTTCCATTCTTCTGATAATATCCCTGCTGCTTTTCTTGGGATGTAGGTTGTCATGGTGATAAGATAGG
Source organism: Aethalodelphis obliquidens (assembly GCF_003676395.1). Classification (NCBI taxonomy): domain Eukaryota; kingdom Metazoa; phylum Chordata; class Mammalia; order Artiodactyla; family Delphinidae; genus Aethalodelphis; species Aethalodelphis obliquidens. The sequence continues at coordinate 6,662,070 of NW_020837971.1, forward strand.
GCTGAACTGGCAGGGGGTTGTGAAAAGTTGCAATATGAGTAGGAATTTTTGCTCTATAAAAGCTTTTGTCAAAATGTGCTCCTTAGTTGGACATCAGGAAGAAAATAAAGTTGGTGAAGTGTCTGCAGGGCAGTCTCTCTTACTCTGGGCTGTCAGGGAAGCTGTGGCTATACTCCTCATTGCTAGAATATATTGGTGAATTATGCTATTTTAGTCATCTTACCAGTAGTATTTATATATCTACAATTCAGAATATGTAGTTTTTTCCTTAGAAGTTCTAGGAGTCCTGAAAAGCTAGTTAGCATTGTTGTTGGTATGTAGTACACCTGAGTTATGACTTTAAATTTTTGATATATTATGTACAAAGCTTACTTTTCTTGCTGGAAATTTTGCTTGGTAAGGACGAAAAGGAAATAGCACGAATTGGCTACATTTCCCCAAATATCTGGGGAAATGTTTCCAGTTCCCAGCTAACTCCATTAGGACTGCAGGAAGGTCGGATATATCCCCGTTGTTGTGGGTGGCAGGGGACTGGATTCGCCGTGACATCTTCTAAAGTTCCATGCCTTGTTTAATCACAGGATGGAAGGGAGGAATTTGCTGACTCACCTCCCATCCTCTGAAGGTGCCTGATTTAAACCATCCTCAGGAAAGGTGACACAGAGAGGGATCACGGGGTGCCGATAATGCTGAATACCTCTTGCAAAACACACTTAATGGTTACAGTGTCCTTTTGTTTCCCTGCTTATTTGTTACTTGGAGGGAGACATAACTCCATTCTTTATAGGAAAAGGAAAGAAATCAGGTTTTGATGTGTCACCAAGCACACATAGGTAGGAGGAAAACGAAGAGTTTAAGGAATGAAGCATTTCAAACCAAATGCTTTGGAAAAGCATCTCTTCATCACAATATCTTTATTTTTTGGAATCAATTTTTAAAGAGATGACAGAAGCCTAATTGCTTGGAATACTTAAAACCATCTATTGGCTTTTCTGAAGAATCAACTCGCACCTGTGAGGACTGGGTCAATTAGCATAAGTTGACTCTTTCACCATTTTCTGTGACAGTTGGCAAAACAGTAACTGCGCCATGTTTCACCTTTATCCCCACCCCAAATCATTGCAGTGTCTTCTCAGCATTACATAACCCCTGGGAAGGACAAATCTGCATATTAAAATATAATAATGCTTTCTGAATTTTCCTGTGTCTTCTCAAGAATAAGAGCTAAGTTTTTATTTGCCTTCAACTTAGAAACCTAAACTTTACTTCTCTGTGGCTTCTTCAATTCTTGTAAAAATTCCGTCTTGTGAAAATAAAATGGATGGAGCACTGCACTAGAATTCTGAGCTTTCCTGAAAGAAATTTACTCTCAGCTTAGCTTTTTTTTTTTTTTTTTTCGGTACGCATGCCTCTCACTGTTGTGGCCTCTCCCGCTGTGGAGCACAGGCTCCGGACGCGCAGGCTCAGCGGCCACGGCTCACGGGCCCAGCCTCTCCGAGGCATGTGGGATCTTCCCGGACCGGGGCGCGAACCCGTGTCCCTTGCATCAGCAGGCGGACTCTCAACCACTGCGCCACCAGGGAAGCCCCTCAGCTTAGTTTTTAAAAAAAATATCAACTCTTTGGGGGTATAATTTTCATATAATAAAATGACTTACTTCCAATGTACAGTTGAGTTTTGACAAACTATGCACCTAACTAACACTATCACAATCAAGAGGTAGATGATTTCTATCACACCCAGATCTTTCCTTTCGCCCCTTTGCAGTCATTCCCCTCATCCTTGACCTAGGCAACCACTGATCTACTTTCTTTCATTGTAGATGAGTTGACATTTTCTTGAATTTCAGAGAATTAGAAACCACAGTGTGTACTAGTCTTATGCTTCTTTTGCAGAGCCTGCTTTTTAAATTCATCAAAATGATTGTGTTTATCAGTAGTTAATTTTCTTTCATTGCTGAATAGTATTCGGTTGTATGGATATACATTTGTTTATCTGTTGATGAGCATTTATGTTGTTTCCAGGTTTTAGCTGTTATGAATAAAGCTACTATGAGCATTCATGTACAAGTCTGTGAATGTACATACTTTCACTTTTCTTGGGTAGATACCTAGGAATGGAATTTCTTGAACATAGGGTAAGTGCATGTTTAACTTCTAAGAAATTGCTAAACTGTTTTCCAAAGTGGCTGTGTTACTTTACATTCCTACTGGCAACGTATGAGAGTTCCACTTTCTCCACATCTTCATCACACTTGTCATTGACATTGCTTTGAATATAGCCATTCAGTGGATGTATGATGGTATCTCATTGTTTTAATTTGCATTTTTCTGATGAGTAATGATGATGTTAAGCAACTTTTTATGTGCTTCTTGGCCACTAGTATATCTTCTTCAATGAAGTGTCTTTTCAAATCTATTGTAAGAGTTTGGTGTGAGAGCTCTTCATATATCCTTGGTACTATTCCTTTGATATATATATATAGATCTTGAATCTTTTCTCCCAGTCTGTGAATTGCCTTTTCCATTTTTCTTAACGGAGTCTTTCGAAGAGTCCAGTTTATCAATGTTTTTCTTTTATGCTTTGGGTTCAATTTATTCTTGTCTCCTAACATATCATCCAGTATATTGCTCCTGAATTCTGAAACCAAGCACCAATTATATCAGGCAAGAGTGCTGACTTTTATTTTATAAACTTAGCATAGAAGTTTTGAAAGAAATAGTGCCAGATGGCCCGGAGATACAGACCTTGCTCCTTCTTGCCAACTCAGTGCAACCAGGTCCACTTCTAGGGCAAACTTGTAAATCCAGATTGATTGGCAGGTCCCTGAAGCTGCTGCATGACAGAGCCAGGTCTCCAAATTGATACCTCAGGGAACTTGAGGTAATTTGGGGAAACCTTCCACAGTTCCTGGGCATTCCTTACTGAAGGCCGGCCTGAGCCAGACCAAACTAACTGCCGATGTTGGAGTATTTCCCTTGTAAGTTTGTAAGTGTGCCTGTCCATTATTGATGTTTTCTCGAACATGAAAATGGAGTCCCTTCCTTATTCCAAGAGGCTAGTAAAGGGGCTTCTTAAGGATCATGATATATCCGAGAGAAGTACCATATCTGAAATAATAAAGTGCTTCTTTTTTAAAATCTTGGACTAGTCAACTATTTTAATTGTCCAAGTAAGGAAGCAGGACATCTGAGGAGGAGGGTGGTATAATAGACACATTGGCTAATGGACTTTCCTGTAGGTTCACCAGTTAATGAATGCTTCTAGGACAAGATCTAATAGAGAAGAAAGCCACTGAACGATTAGGGAAGAAGTCACAAAAGTTTATGCATATGTGTAGATCCATTCTGAACTTTAGGGGAAACAGAAATTGTGGGTAAGGGGATGATCTGCTATGTAGAGGAAGCAATGGATGTGGTTGAAGCCACAGTCTGTGACCCTCAGTTACAGTGCTGTCCCAGGTTTTACCAAATCTCATGTTTATCATGATGGGAAATGCCATATTTGTGTATTTATTGGACTGGTTATATGAAAATTCTCTGACTAAAGCAGAAATACTGAATTCTGCTGATGGCATAGATTTAATGGGAAGAATACTTTGTGTGTGTTATTATAAATCCTTATCTGTTTCATTATGATACATATCATATTCTTATTAGTAAGCATAGTGGTTAAGAGCACAGCATCAAACATCCAGAATGATTGCCTTCCCGTCATAACTCCATCAGTTACTGGCTGTGCGACCTTGAACATGTAACTATATCTTCTCTCAGCCTCAAGTTTCTCAACTGCAAAATGAGGATATAACAGGACCCATCTTATAGAATTTTCTTGTGAAGATTTATTCAGATAATCCGTGTGCACAGCACATGGTGAGTCCTTTAATAGACATTAACTATTATATTATTTAAAATAATATCCTTGTGTACATATATATATATATATATATATATCTATCTATAGAGAGAGAGAGAGAGAGAGAGAGAGAGAGAGAGAGAAAGAGAGAGATGAAAATTAAGAGTTGTTAGAGGTGGAGATGAAAAACCATAGTCCAGCACATGGTAATTGGTATTTCTAACAAGGTTCAAGAAGAAATGGAACATAAGCAGAATTCATAGATATAAATAGAAGAAAATGTTCCAGGGCTCAAGAAGACCTGAATCTACTGAAAATTTTTTCAGGAAAAATTAATGAAAATAGCTGTAGTCTAAACATATCTGTGTGAATTTCAAGAGTAAAGTAAAATTCTGGCAAGCATTCAGTAAGGGAAAGAAAAGTTTCCTACAGTAGAATAAAACGTCAAGTAAGTCTTAGACATCTCCATAAGATGAAGACCATGTGTCAAAAGAATTTTAGGAGAAACATTTGTGACTGAGGAATTCAAAACTCTATATGCCTGAAAGAATCAGAAAGACATTCTCAGATTTAGAAGGGCTTAGAAAATATCTCATTTTTATATAATCCTGAAAATTTTCCTTACAGGCATTCTCTAGCTAAGAAAGAAATGAATAAAAACAAAGAAAACAAGAGAGGGGAATTCATGTCATAAAAGGAATAGCTGAGAACATTGAAATCAGTTGTGCAGATTTAATCCTTAATTGTTGAAAATTTGTTTACTGAGAATGTAATTGTAATAAGTAACTCTTGAGAGAAAATAAATACTAGTTTATTATTTATAAGCTTGTTAGAAAATCCTGAATTATTTAAAAAAATAGCAAGTGTGAGGAATAGTAAGTAGAAAGTAGTAAATATGTTCATTTTTTAACCTCAAGAGAGGGAGTTGAAAAGTACTGTTTCACTCTCCTGCTGATAATTGGTGTCATAGGCTCAGTGTGTTTTTTAAAGCTGAAGGATACTTATAAGTAGAATTAGAAATAGAACTATACCTTCCAAAAAGCATAGAGACTGCAAATAGGCATGTATAACAGGGGAATTTTAAGGCATATAAGTTATACTGCAATAAAGTTGTTTTTCTTTGCCATGCCGAGTGGCATGCAGGATCTTAGTTCCCCAACCAGGGATTGAACTGTGCCCCCTGCAGTGGAAGCACAGAGTCTTAACCACTGGACCACCAGGGAAGTCCCAAGCTGTTTTTAAAAAGTATTAAAAGAATTAAATATAATCCATGTTGCAAAAATAGACTGTGAAGGAAATATTAAAGTACTATACAAAGTAAAAATGTATAAAGCAGGATGACAAGATTAAAATCCAGTGTTCACATATGACTATATTCACATAGGACTGTAAGTTAAATTGGGTGCCATTCCTTTACATGCTGACTAAGATTTACAGATCAAGTCGATTAACAAGAGAGTTCAATGAAATACTGTAAGTAAGAGCCGACTTAAATAGGGTGACTCAAAAAGGTCTACTACTGCTGAGCTTTTAGCATTTCTGCCTTATACATTAAACATTTTTCTTTTCCACATTTCCATGTCATGCTATTCATAATACATAAAGATTGATGACCATTATCTCTTTATTGTGGACTATACCCACCTAATCTTCTTTGCCCCATTTGTTGTTTGTTGCCTTGCATCACGTTTCTTTCCTCTCTTTCTCCTCCTGCCTTCCTCCCTTCTTTCCTTCCTCTGTTCAACATGCAGCTATTGAATGTTTACTGTGTATCAGCCACTGCACTTGTTCTGGATATGAAGTTGTTAGTAAAACAGTTACGTCTTTACTCTCATGGAATTTAGAATCTAAGGACAAATTAAGATTCCTCTTTTCACCATTTGCCAATGAATCTCTGCTCATGCATTAATATAAAACATTTTTATAAATGAATAATGGTAAGTAGGTTTTGACTTTAAAAAAATATCCCCCCCCAAAAAAAATCCAGTCTCCTTCGTTGAAAGCTTGGTGTTGGGTGAAATATTACTGCTTCCACTGGAACAGATGTACTGGAATGATGAGAGACACTCATTTGATTAAAAATACCAAAGATTGGCATAAAAATGTCAACTCTTATTCATCATTTGAGCAAGCCTTAGGAAAGAAGTTCTGAGGCGGGCAGGAGTGTGTTTTGTTCCCCACTGTGTGTCTCTAGACTGCAGTCTGAGATACTTAGCTCCTCCTATCTCTGCATACATTCATCCTCTTACTATATTGTAGCTCCTCTTAATTGTCTAGGGCGGTGGTTCTCAAAGGGCTTTCCCCGGACCAGCAGCATCAGCATCACCGTGGAATTTTGTTATAAATGCACATTCTCAGGTCCTATCCCATCTCTACTGAATCAGAAACTCTGGGGGTTGGGGGTGGCGGCAGAAGTTTGTATTTAACAAGTTCTCTGGGTGATTCTGGTCTGGCAGGCCTCAAACTTGCTGCACATTGGAATCACCTGGAGAACTTTACTCACTCCTGCTGAGTGGGTCCCACCTCCAAAGATGCTGGGTTTAATTGTTCTTAGATGTGGCCTGAGTATCAAGAGCTCTGAACTTGTTTGTGAAGAGAGGTTTGAGTATCACTGACCTAGACTTTTGCAGACCATTGTTCTTTCTGCCCCACATCTGACCGTAGTTTACATATTCTGTGTCCCATTTCCACATGCCGGCTTCATTGAGATCTTATTGTGGGGAGATGGTATGCAAAGCACATGCCTGGGCTTGGAGGCAGATGGCCCTGATTCCTGCTCAGGGCTCTGGCACTTACCTGCTGTATGATTGTCAGCAGGCTACCTCACTTCCTTACGGTTCAGTTTTCTCATCTGAAAAATAATAATCAAACTACTCGTTACATTCTTACCATGTGTCAGCCACTCTGAAAGGGAGCTTATCTGTAATAATTAATCTACTGCTCACAGCAGTGCTCTAAGTACATTATTTGCCCCCTTTCACAGATGAGAAAACCGAGGCACAGTGAGGCACTAGGACATGACCGAGCCAGGCTTTAAGTCCAGTTAGTCTCCTTCTACAGCCCATGCTCCTGACCACCATACTATAATGCCTCATCATAATGATAGTAACAGTTGGACCTGGGGAGAGTTTTGGGAAGATCATATGTAGTAACAGGATCATATGTAGTCACAAATGTGATAAAACCCTAGCAGTACTTTAATAACTGTGCTTTTCCTCCCCTTTCTTTTCTCTTGTGAATTGTGTATGTTTTAGTGTCAGTTCTAATTGAGGCTCCTGTCTAACCCAGTGACAATGGCATGGAGGTTTCAAGTGCCAAGACAAACTATGGCTGGGGTCTTGGACATAGGATTGTCAATATCCTTCACAAATTAGCGGCTTCTTAATCTGTTTAGACATAGACTGGCCTTGTCAATCATCATTAAAGTTAATTTTTAAAAACATACATGCTGATTGGCCCCTGTGAGTGTACTTCCTCTAACCAGATGTTCAGATAGTTGAACCAGCATTTGAAGATCTTCAGTCTGACAGTTTATGCCCTAAGATCTTAGCATTTCATTAGCATTTGCTGATGAAATACACAGCACCTGGCTTCTCTTTCAAAGTGTTTCTATGAAGGAAATGGTCTTTTCTCCTAAAGAGCAACATTTAAAATTCATTTGATTTCTACATGGAAAAATGTTGCTCTCAGGAAGCCTGGACTTTGTTGTGAGTTTGCTGCTCTTTTTGACAGGTCTTTAAAGTCTGAAGGTAAGATTACAGGAATTGCTATCCCGTTTTTTTAAGAAAAGCTATAAATATGCAAGAAAGCAGTGGCACTCTTTTCTCTCTTTTCTCATCGGGGGAATGGAGAAAGCCTTATGGACCCTCATTAAAGGTTAGTTTTGAATCTTGAATGTCAGTAGGGCTTGTTGCTGGGTGTCTTGTGGAATTATTTTTGAGCATGTCATCAGTTGTCTGACCTCTAGCTGTAGCCTCTTTCAGCACTCAAGAGGGCATCTTGTGAATTCAGGAAGTGTGGTAGACATGAGTATTATTCACTTGACTTTTCCATCTGCAACCTATGTGGGTGGGAGAGATGGAAATGAGAGACATTTTGAATAATTAGAGCAGAATATGTGGGGAGAAGAGTATGTGGGGAGAATAAGTTAAATAGTGGTCAATAATGATGGCAAAGGAAACTAAATGAAACCAACCACTGAGGGTGCTGAGGATGGGAGAAGGAAAAGACCTAGTGAATAAGCGTGTCAGGAAATGTTATCAACTCCAGGGACTGAGGGAGATTAAAGAAAAGATTTAAGAATAGGGAGATCGAAGACTAGACAGAGGGTAAAGGTGAAAAGAGAAGGATCAGATGTCTTTTTAGACAGTTATTTGGACACCGAATGTGACGATAACCTGTTCGATGCAGATATAATAAATACAAAACTGAGTGGCAGAATCAAGATGTGATGGTAAAATGAGATGCCTCCTGGAACTTGGGTTGGAGCAGCTCTGTTAAGTCTGTATGAGGGACTTGAATGAAGCCAAAGCAAGAATGAACATATCAAAAGAGGGGTCGTCGGGCTTCCCTGGTGGCACAGTGATTAAGAATCCACCTGCCAAGGCAGGGGGCACAGGTTCAAGCCCTGGTCCGGGAAGATCCCACACGCCGTGGTGCAACTAAGCCCGTGCGCCACAACTACTGAGCCTGCGCTGTAGAGCCCGCAAGCCACAACTACTGAGCCCATGTGCCACAACTACTGAAGTCCGCATGCCTAGAGCCTGTGCTCCACAACAAGAGAAGCCACCGCAATGAGAAGCCCGTGCACTGCAACGAAGAGCAGCCCCCGCTCACTGCAACTAGAGAAAGCCTGCACGCAGCAATGAAGACCCAAACGCAGCCAAAAGTAAATAAATAAATTTATTTAGAAAAAGAGGGATCGCTCAGAAATGGCACATATTAAAAGGGGAATCAGTGAAAAGGATCTTGGTGAGAACCATTCAAACTTTGCCCGGGAGAGGGAAGTCTTTTTGCATCAGAAAAGTAAGGAGCAGTTGGGAACTTAAATCTTAGTTACATTTTGCACTGAGGAATTCTACAGGTGACAGAGGAGTTCTACAGGTTCTAGAGAAGTTGGGCCTCCAGTTTTCAGGCTGCCTTCACTCTTACTGCTGGAACTGATCTCTGGTGGCCTCAGCCTGCAGCACCTTGAAGCAGGAGAGATTGAAGTAAGGCCACAGCAGTGAGAGCCCTGAATCCTAGCCACTAAACCAGTGGCCAGTGACAAGGCCCTGGCTTGTCAGCTTTGTAGAAATGAATTCCCACAAAGAGATGGAAAGTAGTGAAACATGTAGAGTGTTTATCAGGAGGAAAAATGGTATATGTGAATAGACTCACATGGGTGGACTCAGAGAGAGAGTTACGCCCTCGTGGTAGTTTGAATCGGTTATATGGGGCAGTTCTTCTGGGTTTCCTTTGGCCAGTCATCTTGCTTTGCCTGGTTCTGAGTCCGTATTTGGTTTATCTCAGGGTTCTCCCATGTGTGTGCACACATCTCTTAGCCAAGATGGATTCTAGTGAAGAGATCTATGGGTAGGTTGACATCACTTACTGTGGGGTGACGCCCCCTCCCTTTTGACCTCTGAGGAGCCTTTCTGCGCATGTGTAGTTGGGAAGGTCTCCTTGACCTCGAGAATGAGAACTATGTGGTCTCCTATCTGGGCAGGGCTTAGCTTCTCCTCCTCTTCATCTTGGTGTATCTGCCCTCAGGGGACAAACTCCAGCTGCTCAGCCTGGGGCTCATCAATCTCCTGCCTCAGAATGGTCCACTTGAAAACTTGAGCAGTTAGATATTGAATGTCCAGCTTTCTGAAGTTGGGGCTGTAGGCCTCTGCCACTTGTGGAACCACTTTCCCAAACCCTGTCCCCTTTTTACTCTTCTCAAGCTCAGGGAAATCATGTTCTGCCAGGTCAGACCACTTCCTTTTCTTGTTTAAGCTTTCATCTTTCTCTCTCTATCCCAATTGGGGCCCTGCCAGCTTAACTCCTTGCTGGGCCCAACTTTCCAAACAAAGACTGGTGGTGGCCCAAAAAAGTACGAAGAAGATGTTTATTCCCTCCCTTTCTTTAACCTCCCCGCTGACTCCCTCCTCCAGGTAAAAAGGGTCTTGGGTCTTTTATGGTGAGATTACCTTTCCATTATTTCTAGTCTCCTAAAGCAACAGGAACAAGGCAGAAGCTAAGTTTTAATAGATTCTCAGGCCTCAGTAGCCCAATGTCATTAAAAATTTGTGTTTTATAACAATTCTTATTGTCCTGTTTCTGTGCTCCCCTGGCAAACATCTCAAAAGGATTTATCTTTCCATCTAGATCTACCTACAGGGAGAAAATTCACTAGACCTGCTGATATAATTATTGTGGTCCTCATGGTATTTATAGTTCTTATTGTAAATTAATAAGTTGGCTTTCTGATCTCTCTGAGCTGGGTTAATGAGAAGCTGTCTGAGAGGTGTGGCCCCACTTATGTGTTGACAGACTGGCTTTAAGCTGAGTCTGCAAATCCGAAGGCCAGACTTGGCACCAGGGTAAAATCACCAAGATAATGATTGCCTCTCTAGAAGGCAGCTTGGTAGGCTGCCAGCCTTCCTTTCTTGGTAACACTTGAACTCCTGGGGAGGATGGACATTCATCATTTATGCATGCATTCACTCACTCATTCATTTATCCACTCATGTACCAATTCACTCATTCATTGCTTCAGGAAATGGAGTTTTACTTTAATGCTAGGATGAGCTAAGGCAACTGTACTTTCTTACCTACATTATAATACTGTGAACTATAAGTTGTTTTACATTGAAGATTAATGCATCAAATGTCATGTTCTCATTTTTGTTACTTTTAGTAGAGGAGTAAGTTTTAAAATACTTATTTTTTAAAGTTTGAAGGGAGGAAGAACTTTGGGAATGGACCTCTAAAAATTACATCTCCATAACAGCAGTGAGAACACTGACAAAGTTTATCAAAATCAACTTTTTCAGAGCTCTGGAAACTAACCAAAGGCTTACAAAAATCTGAAAAGCATTTATTAAAGAAAAACATCTGAATCTCATTAGGAACAGTGAGCTTTATGGCATTTTTACTTGTACTCATCCCCCTTCACCCAGCTCTGTGGTAGCCTTGAATACTAGCAGCCTCACAACAATTGTAGTTGTGAAAACCAGCAACCTAGTAGGCATTGGAGAGGGCTAACAGGTTTGGAACTCTCCAAAACATCCTATCTCCAGAGTATTGTCATTACTTGACCTTTCCCACAGTTTCCTGAAAAAGCTGTATTCATAGGGCACTGTCATTATTTGACCTGATTTGCACCTCACTGTCTAGGAAAATCACTATCCCTGAGGAGTGTGTAAAAAAATAATCGTGGTAATCACTTAATATTACTGCTGCCTGAAGGTACAGTGCCAACTAGGGTAAACAAGAACCTGGTCAAAAACTTAAAAAGAAGATGTGAGAAGTAAGATGTCCATAGGAGTTTTTGAAAAGCTCTGCCATAGTCTTGGGGATATAGAAGGCTACATATATGTGCAAGGCTATGATCATGTCAGGAAAGACCAGAGAATGTCGTAATTTACCATGTCTGGCTGATTTGGAGGCTCTGTAGAAGCAGGAAGTGAAGGCACTAGGCAGAGTTATAAACTTCCAGTGTGTTGCAGGTGTGCCCCAATATACACACAGAGCCCCTCAGTAAAGGCTGGGAAACTAAGTTCAAGGCAATTAAGAAAATCCCTGTCCAATCATTAGCTGACCATTAAGCTAACTGAGCAGAGAATTCTGTAGCTAAAAAGTCTGGGGTACAGACTTTATAGAATTAGTTCAGGAAAGTCACTAAACAAACAAACAAACCAACAACAACAGAAAAAAAGAAGAGTAACAACAAACCCTGGATGGGGATGAGAATCTGATTTCCAAAGTTGCCACATTATATTACTTAAAATGTCCATTTTTCAACCAAAAATTACAAGACACACAAAGAAACAAATAAGTATGGTTCCCACACAAGAAAAAAAGCAGTCAGTGGAAACTGTCTCTGAGGAAGCCAAGATGTTGGGATTGCTAGACAAAGACTTTAAATCAGCTATATAAATATATTCAAAGAACTGAAAGAAACTATGTCTATAGAATTACAGGAAAATATGAGGATGATGTCTCACTAAATAGGGAATATAAATAGAGATTATAGAGATCTGAACAGAAATTTTGGAATTGAAAAGTACAATAACTGAAATGAAAAATTCACTAGGGGGCTCAAAAGAAGATTTGAGCTGTCAGAAAAAGAAAAGCAAAACTGAAGCAAGCACAATTAAGATGATCCAGCCTGGGCTTCCCTGGTGGCACAGTGGTTGAGAATCTGCCTGCCAATGTAGGGGACACGGGTTCATGCCCCGGTCCGGGAAGATCCCACATGCCGCGGAGCAACTAGGCCTGTGTGCCACACTACTGAGCCTGCGTGTCTGGAGCTTGTGCTCCGCAACAAGAGAGGCCACGACAGTGAGAGGCCCGCGCACCGCGATGAAGAGTGGCCCCCGCTCGCCGCAACTAGAGAAATCCCACGCACAGAAATGAAGACCCAACACAGCCAAAAATAAATAAATAAATAAATAAAATAAAATAAAAAAAAGATTATCCAGCCTGAGGAACAGAAGGAAAAAGAATGAAGAAAAATTATCGGAGTCTTAGAGACCTGTGACATTATCAAGCATATCGATACATGCATAGTAGGAGTCACAGAAGGAAAGGTGTGAGAGAAGAAAGCGAAAAACGAGGGACAGAATATTTCAAGAAATAGTGGCAAACTTGCCCCCAAATTGATGAAAAACACCAATCTGAACATACAGGAAACTCAGTGAATTCCAAGTGGAATAAATTCAGATGTTTACACCTAGACACATTATAGTCAAACCATTGAAAGGCAAAGACAAACAGAATCTTGAAAGTAGCAAGAGAAAAACAATTCATTTTCTACAAGGGATCTTCAATAAGATATACAACTGACTTTTCACTGAAACTGTTAACTAGAAGGCTGTGCAATGACATATTCAAAGTGCCCAAAGAAAAGAATGTCACATCAATCCTTCACAAATTTATGTAAAATAAAAAAGAAGTGAATATTTCCCAACTCCCTCTATGAGAGCAGTATTACCCTGATATCAAAGTCAGACAAAGACATCACAAGAAAACTACAGACCTATATCCTTTATAAATAAAGACACAAAAATCCTCAACAAAATACTAGTGATGTAATATATCTTATTGATAGAATAAAGGACAAAAACAACATGAGCATTTCAATAGACACAGGAAAAGCATTTGATAAAATATTCTTTCATGATAAAAACACAACAACCTAGGTATAGAAGGAATTCCTTCAACCTGATAAAGAAAAATATGAAAAGCCTTCAGCTAATATCATACTTAAGAGACTATTAAAAGCACTAAAGACTGAATGATTTCCCTTTAGGATCAGGAACAAGACAAGAATGTCCACTCTCACAACTGCTATTCAACATCCTACTGGAGGTTCTAGTCAGGGTAATAAGGCAAGAAAAAAAATAAAAGTTATCAGGATTGGAAAGGAAGAATTAAACTTTCTCTATAAATGATCTTATATATAGAAAAACCTAAGGAATCCAGAAAAAAAATAGAGCTAATGAATGAGTTTATCAAGGTTGCAGGATAAAAAATTAATATACAACAATCAGTTGTATTTCTGTACACTAGCAATGAACACTATAAAATGTGTGAACACTTGAAAACGTAATAAGAAAACAATTCCATTTTTAATAACATCAAGAAGAAAAAGTACTTAGGGATAAATTTAACAAAAGAAATTTAAGACATACACTGAAAACTAGCATTGTTGAAAGAAATTAAAGGACTAAGTACATGGAAAGGCATCCCATAGTCAAAGACATAATATTGTTAATATGGCAACACTCCCCAAAGTAATCTACAGACTCAATGCAACCACTGTGAAAATCTCAGTTTGTTTCTTTGCAGGAGTTGAAACATTGATCCTAAAATTCCTGTGGAAGTGTAAGGGACTGAAAATAGCCAAAATATCTTGAAAAAGAAGAACAGAGTTAAAAGACTCACATTTCCCAATTTCAAAACTTACTGCAAAGCTACATTATTCAAGACAATGTGGTGCTAGGATAGGAATTGACATATAAATCAGGAAATAGGATTGAGAGTCCAGAATTACTCTTATACATCTGTGGTCCACTGGTTTTTTTAAACAAGGATGCTAAGAGCATTTGGTGGGGAAAGAATAGTCTCTTTAACAAATGGTAGTGGAACAATTGGATATCCACCTGTAAAAGAATGAAGTTGGACCTCCTACCTCACACCATATACAAAACTCACAATAGATCATAGACCTAAATGTTAAAACTAAAGTTATAAAATTCTTAGAAGATAGTATAGTTGTAAATCTTTCTGTCATTGGGTAATGGTTTCTTTGCTATGTCACCAATAGCACAAACACAAGAGAAAAAATAGATAAATTGGATTTCATCAAAGTTAAAATTAAAACCTTTTGTGCTTCAAAGGACATGAACAAGAAAGTGAAAATACACCCCCAGAATGAGAGAAAATATCATTTGTTTGTTAAGGGTCTATTTTTAAAGAACTTTTATAACTCAGCAATAAAAAATATATATTTATTTTTAAAAACAGGCAAAGCGTCTGAACAGACATTTCTCTAAGAAAGATACACAAATGTCCAATGAACATATGAAAAGATACTCAGCATCACTAGTTATTAGTGAAATGCAAATCAAAACCATGAGATACCACTTCACACCTACTATGATGGCTAGAATCAAAAAAATCAGGTAATAACAAGTGTTGTCGAGGATGTGAAGAAATCAGAACTCTCGTATACTGCTGGTGGGAATGCAAGATGGTGGAGTCACTTTGGAAAATAGTCTGGCAGGACCTCAAACAATTAAACAGAGTTACCATATGAGCTAGCAATTCCATGTCTAGATATATAACAAAGAGAAATGAAAATATATGTCCACAGAAAAACTTGTAGATGAACGTTCACAATAGCCATAAAGTGAAAGAAATAGTTCATCAAGTGATGAATGGATAAACAAAATGTCACGTGTCCATATAATGGGATATTGTTCAGCAATAAAAGGAAATGAAATACTGATATATGCTACAACATGATGAATATTGAAAACATGCTAAGTGAAAGAAGCTAGCCACAAATATTACATATTATATGATTCTATTTATATGAAATCCAGAATAGGCAAATCTTTAGAGACAGAAAATAGATTGTTTACTGGGGACTATGGGGGTAAGAGTGGGGAGTAACTGCTAATGGTAATGATAATATTCTAAAATCAGGTATTAGCAATGGCTATACAACTCTGTGAATATACTAAAAACTTATTTGTATACTTTAAAAGGGTGACTTGTACAGTATGTGAATTATATCAGTAATTATGAAAATATAATCAAATAAAAAAATATATAAAAAATAAAAAATAAAAAAATAAAATAAAAAATAAAAAAAATAAAAAAATATAATCAGTAATTTTGAAAAATTCTGGTTCAACATTTTGGCAAAGCAAACCAAAACTCTACCTAGTACAGTAGTTCTCAACTTTTAGCATACATCAAATCACCTGGAGAACCTTATTAAAATGCATATTCTGGTTCAGTAGGTCTGGGGTGGGGCCTAAGATTCAACATTTCTAATGAGCTCCCAGGTAATGTTGATGCTTCTGGTCTTCAAACTAATAGACTTGCAAAAAAAAAAAAGTCTGGAAGGATAACTTCAGAAATATCAATTAATGGACCTAGTGATGTAAATTTAGGTCATTAAATTTTCTTTTTTATACCCTTATAAGTTTTCTGATTCTTTGAAAGTTCTTTTTTTTTTTTTTAAGTAATCAAAAAGATGTAAATAGCCATTTCTAAAAAGGAAAAGAAATCCTCTGCAAGCATGTTATATTTATTTTAGGCTAGTGTTAGTTTTCCATCTATCCTACATTTCTTTCAGGAGAATTCCTTTTGTAAAGAAGTTATGGGTGAAAATCAAAGTATATATATTCATATTATTATTAATTTTATATTCCTTTTTAAACATTCTGGTTAGCATTAATAAGTCGATTGAGGTTAATTAGTTATAATTACTAGCCATCATCTTCTAAGGATCAACACTGCCATATGCTGTGACTAGTTCTTGCCCAGAGAGCTAATTTTATATTACAATTACCCAATATTTACTATATGTCTCATTGCCATGAAAGACACCAAAGGGGAAGAGATTCTAAAGATTTGATTTTTAAGGAGCTTGTAGTTATTTTATTAAGTACTGGATAGCTTACTAAATTACAAGGCTCATTTTAGCATGATCAACAAACATGGAGATTTAAAAATTAACTCTAGTTTTTTCCTAAATACATGTGTCCACAGTCCATTAAAAAAGCTGACTTCAGAGCTGTTTAGTTGTGGCAATAGCTGGATTCTCCTGTCTGCTCACATGCTCCATGTTCTTTTAGTACATTCAGTGACTTACCTGTGTGCCCAGCCAGTCTGCCACTTAGTGTCACTTGTATCATTATAGGCAATAATTTTTTTCTGAAACTGGCAGCCAGTTTCTTTGCCACCTACTCTCAGACTTCCTCCTCCACTCCTACCCCAGAGACGCTCTCCATAGTTTTTATCTACTTAGTTATCAGAAGGACCCACTGACTGACAGGAGAGGCAACAGTTAGGAGACATGGGAGTAATTGGACAATAGGTGGAAGAAATAAATTGCCTGCCACTGAGATACTTTCTTCTGCATTTTTCTGTCTCAGTTTCCGCTCGGTCTCAAATATACTTTATGAGAATAAATTTCCTCAGCCTGGATTTTTCTAAGGCACCAGGTGATTTCACATGTTGGATTAAGTCATAATGAGATTTACTCTTTATTTCCTAATGTTCATGGTGTTCATCTACCTTTAGATCTTATAACACCCTCAAAAATAAAACTTTGCTTTTTATAAATGTGCATTTACTAATAAAAGCTCTTTCTGGCTAAAAGGGTTAGAAATAGGCAAGTAAATTTAAAACCCAAAGGGGATCCAGATTGTCTTACTGGCCTCAAGAACAAGAAGGCAGGTAGGCCTGAAGGAAGGACATATTGGAAGAACACCAAGGCCCCTCTTCTTCATTCTTCTCTCTCTGTAGGGCCCCTTTCCTGCCCTTGGGTCCACGTAGAAAACATGGCAACTCCATTACCTCTGTTAACCTGAAATAATAATAAACTGCAAGACATTTCTGCAGCAAAGATGGGTTTATTTGGGATCAGCAGAGAAGTGCAATCAGGGCCTGCAACCATGTGAGCCACATGCAAGTCCCCCAGCAGCAAGGGAAAGGGCACACTTTTATAGCGGGGAAAAGGAAGTTGGGAGGGCTCAGTAAGCAAAGAGACCATAGCCTTTCATTGGTTGAGTCCTTGCCAGGAAAGAAGAGGAGTCTTTCTTCTTCCTGTTGGACTCTGTTATGGTCGCAGGGTGTGAGAGCTCCCCCTTCCGGTTTCCCGACTCTATTTAATTGAGGTTTCTGTTTATTAATTTTTTGTACCTCTGAGAAAAAGTTGATAAGATTTCAACTGACTGAAAGCAGAGGGTGTAGCCAGCCAGCATAGAGTTATAATGCTATAAATCTGAATTCCTCAAGGGAAGGAATGACAGAGCTATTATATTAAAGGTTCATCAAAGCTCAATCTAGGGAAATCAGAGGCATCCTCTTTTCTCCAACCCATACTCTTCATTAGATCCCCTATATTTCTACAATGAAATATGGTACAAAAGCACAATGATGAATAGTTAAGAAAAAGAAAGGTGAAAAATATGCAGAGATTTTATTCTTTTTATTTTATTTTTTTAGTTGTAATGTTTGGCTTGGTTGGGTTAAAAATCATTAGATTAATATATCCAAGGAGTCCCAGTAATAATGTGGAAATCAGAGAGGACTGACAATAAAATCAAATAAAAAAATAAATTTATTAGTGCATAAAGAACATTTTTATAGAGTTTGGGACATATTTAATTTAAAGTAATTAGTAACAAGTGAATTTTCCAATAAAATTATACAAATTTCATTAAAGTAAAAATTATAGACTATAATTTTATATCATGTAACATTCTCATCTTAAAAATTACTCTAGAGCTGTAACACTAAGTATAGAGAATCTTATTATTGTGTTTTTGGTTTCATTACCCAACAAATCATTTCACCATGTTCCTCTTAACTTCCATTAGTTATTTCACTTAAAAAATTGTTTTTACAGGCTTACCTCAGAGATATTGTGGGTTTGGTTCCAGACCATGGCAATAAAGTGAATATTGCAATAAAGCAAGTCACATGAATTTTTTCGTTTCCCAATGCATATAAAAGTTATGTTTACATTATACTGTAGTCTATTAAGTGTGCAATAACATTATGTCTATAAAACATAATACCTTAATTTAAAAATAATTTATTGCTGAAAAATGCTAGCCATCATTTAAACCTTCAGCGAGTCATAATCTTTTGCAATAGTAGCTTCAAAGATCACTGATCAGAGATCACCATAACAAATATAATAATGAAAAAGTTTGAAATACTGCGAGAATTATGTGATACAGAGACACAAAGTGAGCAAATGCTGTTGGAAAAATGGCGCCAGTAGATTTGCTCAATGTAGAGTTGCCACAGACTTTGAATTTGTAAAAAAAAAAAAAAAATGCAGTAAAGCAAAGCACAATAAAAGGAGGTATGCCTGTATATGAATCTCAATTAATTTTTGACCTTCTCACCACCCACACCACCTAAGAAAACCTGGGGCCCTGGGAATTCCTGGGAAGCCGTGGCCATGCTTACAGTGGCAGCATAGGAAGAAACATGTAACTGTTGATCAGGGAGTTTTCAGCCACTTCATCACATTACCCCCTCATTTCTGCCAAGTTACAGAACTGCCCTTTCTGCCTTCTCTGAGAGCAGTCCATCCTTCTTCTCCCCCTGCACATACCTCATGGTATGAAAAGAAGGCGCATTTCTTACCCTCAAATAACCCACTTATTCAGCAAACACAGAGCATCTACGATTTGAAAGGCAGAAGGAGGGGTGTGAGCAACCAGAAAAGAAGCAGTGTCCTAGACCAAGTTGCTTTGAACTAAACCAAGGAGTGTTTAGTTCAAAGGGAGCTGACAATGGACTTGAACCTTGAAGGGAGAGTGGGAATTCGATAGTGAATAGGGACTGGGCATTCCATGTTAAGAAAAGGGCATAAGTAAAGGCTCCTGTACGTAGAAAGTTTATCTTGAGCCCCATGGAGATGGCAAAAACCAGAGCCACTTCAACAGTTTCTCATGATAGGTAGATAGGGGGAGCCTGCCCAGCAGCTGCCATATCCCATTCCTCACTCTTAATCTTCTTTCCTTCACTGGCAAACTTCTCTTTTCCCTCCTTCAGGAAACCTTCCCCGACAAAAAGAGTGTCTCCTGGGTGCTCTCATCCAAGCTACGTGTCACTATATCACAGCTCCTATCACACTGTTTTACTATGATTTGTTTGCCTGTTTTTTTTTCCCTTGCTAGCATTAGCATCTTGAGAGCATGGGTTAAGTTCTTATCTGTTTCGATGTCCCCAGTACCTTCCATAGAGTCTGACATATAGTGGGTGCTTAAAAATGGTTGATTTCCTTTCTATTGACTGGGCTTATAGTCATAGTGGGGGTAAAAACACCAGTTTGCTGGAGCTTCTGTGAGCTGCTGAAAGATGGCAAGGAACTGGGGGGTAAGAAGTCACTTCCTTTGGAATTTTCTGAGGGATGGAGAGTTTCCATGAGCTGGCCTAGAAGCTGCTAGCCCTGCTGTCCTCTCACTTCCCTGGACATCCTAGGTCCTCAGGTGGGCGAGGCCATGGTGCAGCTCCATGATGCTAGGGTAAGCATCTAGGTACTAAGTTGTTTGAAATCAGAGTGAATGTTGGTATTTTGTGCAGTTTTAGTTTTGCTGGGTAACTTAAGATTTTTATTTATCGTTTATTTTTGCTCAAATGATGTTTTCCTACATCTCTTCTGTCACTGGGTGAGATCAGAGTAAACTGTTTACGAATTCCATTGTGTTTTTCTGTTCTTAAGGCAGTTATGTTACGCTGAAGTGGCTACTTCAGGTACCCCAGCGTTTGTATGGAGGGCTATAGAAAGACTCCATGAGAGAATTAGAGCTTGATCTGCCATGTGTTTTTACAGATTGATGTCTTTGAGCAGTCATCCAGGGTCAAGTTACTTATTGAAGTTCAAAGAAGAAGACATGTATTCTCAGATGTGGTGATGGACACAAGAAGTGTCTGAACCTGCCAATTAACTATTGTTAAAAAGAACAGTCTGGCGTGAATTATACTGCAACTGAAGTTGTATTTGGTGGAGTTTGTCCAACATTTAATGGGAGAATATAATTAACCCTATCTGGTAGGTCAATTTTTTCATCTGCCTAGGGGCATATTCTTTTTTTTTTTAAATTTTATTTTATTGAAGTATAGTTGATTTACGTAGGGGCATATTCTTAAGGTTATTCATCATGAAAGCCATTTGGTTACCATTTTACTGAAGAAAATCAAATATTTTACATCGAGCATACAGAGGTTCCTTAGTTTATGAGTTATGCTTGAAAAATTCCAGATTTCAATTACATTACATCTGATTTTTACCAGAGTGCATAAATGTTAAATGAAAAAAGATCTAGACATTTGACCTCAAAGGCAATATCATTTGCACTCAACCAAATTAACAAACTCAAAAACCCTTTAACACTATCTAAACTGGCCCAGCTTCTTAAAATTTTTGTGAAAACCACAGACATTTAAAAAAATTTCTCAGTATTTTCAACTCAAAAATTTTAACCTCCTCCTTCTGAAAACCTTTCATGAGAACTATTTATGGGTTTTCCATTTTACATCATTTTTATAAATACCCCCTGTTGGTGAGGACAGCCACCATCTGTAAGGGTTTACTGGACTAACCATGTGCCTTATTACACTGCTGTAAATAATTTAGAGCTATGAATTTTATATTGACATCTGCACTGGAGTCCTATAAAAGTAACAAAATGTATAAAATTTTCTTGTTTGTTACATGGAGAGGAAGCTCTAGGGCCAGTTGTAGTCTGGGACTGGGCCCCAGTCCTGGGCTTGGCTGTCATTGGTAAGGACTCTCAGCCCCTATATAGTGATCGGAAGTAGCACAAGTAATGAATTATGTGTGGAGAAAATAGATATTCTCAGCCAAAAACTCTAAACTCAATAGAACATGGCTATTATAGGCTCATTCCTAGTATTTATCTAAAATTTTGTTTATAAAGATTCCTGAAATTCTTAGAGGAAAAGAAAATCTTAGAGAAAATATTATTTTTGTGCATTTTCCAAAGGATGGAATATTTTTGTTGTTATTTCACTATATTAACAATATACTTATTTCCTGTTTCTCTTCCTCTTCCTCATTTTTCTTTTTTTTTATTACTCATCAATTTTATATACATCAGTGTATACATGTCAATCCCAATCGCCCAATTAATCACACCATCCCCCCCAACCCTGCCACTTTCCCGCCTTGGTGTCCATACGTTTGTTCTCTACATCTGTGTCTCAATTTCTGCACTGCAAACCGGTTCATCTGTACCATTTTTCTAGCTTCCACATATATGCGTTAATATATGATATTTGCTTTTCTCTTTCTGACTTACTTCACTGTGTATGACAGTCTCTAGATACATCCACGTCTCAACAAATGACCCAATTTTGTTCCTTTTTATGGCTGAGTAATATTCCATTGTTTATATGTGCCACATCTTTATCTTTTTGTCTCTCAATGGGCATTTAGGTTGCTTCCATGACCTGGCTATTGTAAATAGTGCTGCACTGAACATTGGGGTGCATGTGTCTTTTTGAATTACGGTTTTCTCTGGATATATGCTCAGTAGTGGGATTGCTGGATCATATGGTAATTCTATTTTTAGTTTTTTAAGGAATCCCCATACTGTTCTCCATAGTAGCTGTATCCATTTACATTCCCACCAACAGTGCAAGAGGGTTCCCTTTTCTCCACACCCTCTCCAGCATTTGTTGTTTGTAGATTTTCTGATGATGCCCATTCTAACTGGTCTGAGGTGATCCCTCATTGTAGTTTTGATTTGCATTTCTCTAATAATTAGTGATGTTGAGCAGCTTTTCATGTGCTTCTTGGCCATCTGTATGTCTTCTTTGGAGAAATGTCTATTTAGGTCTTCTGCCCCTTTTTGGACTGGATTGTTTGTTTTTTTAATATTGAGCTGCATGAGCTGTTTATATATTTTGGAGATGAATCTGTTGTCTGTTGATTCGTTTGCAAATAATTTCTCCCATTCTGAAGGTTGTCTTTTCATCTTGTTTCTGGTTTCCTTTACTGTGCAAAAACTTTGAAGTTTCATTAGGTCCTATTTGTTTATTTTTGTTTTTATTTCCATTACTCTAAGAGGTGGATCAAAAAAGATCTTGCTGTGATTTTGCAAAGAGTGTTCTTCCTATGTTTTCCTCTAAGAGTTTTATAGTGTCCGGTCTTACATTTAGGTCTCGAATCCATTTTGAGTTTATTTTTGTGTATGGTGTTAGGGAGTGTTCTAATTTCATTCTTTTACATGTAGCTGTCCAGTTTTCCCAACACCACTTATTGAAGTCTTTTCTCCATTGTATATCCTTGCCTCCTTTGTCATAGGTTAGTTGACCATAGGTGCGTGGGTTTATCTCTGGGCTTTCTATCTTGTTCCATTGATCTATGTTTCTGTTTTTGTGCCAGTACCATATTGTCTTGATTACTATAGCTTTGTAGTATAGTCTGAAGTCAGGGAGTCTGATTCCTCCAGCTCCGTTATTTTCCCTCAAAACTGCTTTGGCTATTCGGGATCTTTTGTGTCTCCATACAAATTTTATGATTTTTTGTTCTAGTTCTGTAAAAGATGGGGATTGCATTGAATCTGTAGGTTGCTTTAGGTAGTATAGTCATGTTCACAATATTGATTCTTCCAATACAAGAACATGGTATATCTCTCCATCTGTTGGTATCATCTTTAATTTCTTTTGTCAGTGTCTTATAGTTTTCTGAATAGAGGTCTTTTGTCTCCCTAGGTAGGTTTATTCCTAGGTATTTTATTCTTTTTGTTGCAGTGGTAAATGGGAGTGTTTCCTTAATTTCTCTTTCAGATTTTTCATCATTAGTGTATAGGAATGCAAGGGATTTCTGTGCATTAATTTTGTATCCTGCAACTTTACCAAATTCACTGATTAGTTCTAGTAGTTTTCTGGTGGCATCTTTAGGATTCTCCATGTATAGTATCATGTCATCTTCAAACGGTGACTATTTTATTTCTTCTTTTCCAATTTGTATTCCTTTTTTTCTTTTTCTTCTCTGATTGCCATGGCTAGGACTTCCAGAACTATGTTGAATAATAGTGGTGAGAGTGGACATCCTTGTCTTGTTCCTGATCTTAGAGGAAATGCTTTCAGTTTTTCCCCATTGAGAATGATGTTTGCTGTGGGTTTGTTGTATGTGGCCTCTATTATGTTGAGTTGGGTTTCCTCTATGCCCAGTTTCTGGAGAGTTTTTTATCATAAATGGGTGTTGAATTTTGTCAAAAGCTTTTTCTGCATCTACTGAGATGATCATATGGTTTTTATCCTTCAATTTGTTAATATGGTGTATCACATTGATTGATTTGCATATATTGAAGAATCCTTGCATCCCTGGGATAAATCCCACTTGATCATGGTGTATGATCCTTTTAATGTGTTGTTGGATTCTGTTTGCTAGTATTTTGATGAGGATTTTTGCATCTATATTTATGAGTGATATTGGTCTGTAATTTTCTTTTTTTATAGTATCTTTGTCTGGTTTTGGTATCAGGGTGATGGTGGCCTCATAGAATGAGTTTGGGAGTGTTCCTTCCTTTGCAGTTTTTTGGAAGAGTTTGAGAGGATGGGTGTTAGCTCTTCTCTAAATGTTTGATAGAATTCAGCTGTGAATTCTGGTCCTGAACTTTTGTTCGTTTGAAGATTTTTAATCACAGTTTCAATTTCACTACCTGTGATTGGTCTGTTCATATTTTCTATTTCTTCCTGGTTCAGTCTTGGAAGGTTATACCTTTCTAAAAATTTGTCCATTTTTTCTAGGTTGTCCATTTTGTTGTCATAGAGTTGCTTGTAGTAGCCTCTTAGGGTGCTTCCTATTTCTGCGTTGTCTGTTGTAACTTCTCCTTTTTCATTTCTAATTTTACTGATTTGAGTCCTCTCCCTCTTTTTCTTGATGAGTCTGGCTAATGGTTTGTCAATTTTGTTTATCTTCTCAAAGAAGCAGCTTTTAGTTTTATTGATCTTTGCTATTGTTTTCTTTGTTTCTATTTCATTTATTTCTGCTCTGATCTTTATGATTTCCTTCCTTCTGCTAACTTTGAGGGTTTTTTTTTTCTTCTCCTTTCTGTAGTTCCTTTAGGTGTAAGGTTAGATGGTTTATTTGAGATTTTTCTTGTTTCTTGAGGTAGGCTTGTAAAGCTATAAACTTCCCTCTTAGAACTGCTTTTGCTGCATCCCATAGGTTTTGGATCATCGTGTTTTCATTGTCATTTGTTTCTAGGTATTTTTTGATTTCCTCTTTGATTTCTTCAGTGATCTCTGGGTTATTTAGTAACATATTGTTTAGCCTCTATGTGTTTGTGTTTTTTACGTTTTTTTCCCTGTACTTCATTTCTAATCTCATAGCGTTGTGGTCAGAAAAGATGCTTGATATGATTTCAATTTTCTTAAATTTACTGAGGCTTGATTTGTGATCCAAGATGTGACCTATCCTGGAGAATGTTCCGTGCACACTTGAGAAGAAAGTGTAATCTGCTGTTTTTGGATGGAATGTCCTATAAATATCAATTAAATCTATCTGGTCTATTGTGTCATTTAAAGCTTGTGTTTCCTTATTTATTTTCACTTTGGATGATCTGTCCATTGGTGTAAGTGAGGTGTTAAAAGTCCCCCACTATTATTGTGTTACTGTCGATTTCCTCTTTTATAGCTGTTAGCAGTTGCCTTATGTATTGAGGTGCTCCTATGTTGGGTGCATATATATTTATAATTGTTATATCTTCTTCTTGGATTGATCCCTTGATCATTATGTAGTGTCCTTCCTTGTCTCTTGTAACATTCTTTATTTTAAAGTCTATTTTATCTGATATGAGTATTGCTACTCCAGCTTTCTTTTGATTTCCATTGGCATGGAATATCTTTTTCCATCCCCTCACTTTCGGGCTGTATATGTCCCTAGGTCTGAAGTGGGTCTCTTGTAGACAGCATATATATGGGTCTTGTTTTTGTATCGATTCAGCAATCCTGTGTCTTTTGGTTGCAACGTTTAATCCATTTACGTTTAAGGTAATTTTTGATATGTATATTCCTGTGGCCATTTTCTTAATTGTTTTGGGTTTTTTTTTTTGTAGGTCCTTTTCTTGTCTTGTTTTTCCCACTTAGAGAAGTTCCTTTAGCATTTGTTGTAGAGCTGGTTTGGTGGTGCTGAATTCTCTTAGCTTTTGCTTGTCTGTAAAGCTTTTGATTTCTCCATCGAATTTGAATGAGATCCTTGCCAGGTAGAGCGATCTTGGTTTTAGGTTCTTCCCTTTCGTCACTTTAAGTATATCATGCCACTCCCTTCTGGCTTGTAGAGTTTCTGCTGAGAAATTAGCTGTTAACTTTATGGGAATTCCCTTGTATGTTATTTGTCATTTTTCCCTTGCTGCTTTCAATACATTTTCTTTGTGTTTAATTTTTGCCAATTTGATTACTATGTGTCTCGGCGTGTTTCTCCTTGGGTTTATCCTGTATGGGACTCTCTGCACTTCCTGGACTTGGGTGGCTATTTCCTTTCACATGTTAGGGAAATTTTCGACTATAATCTCTTCAAATATTTTCTCTGGTCTTTTCTCTCTCTCTTCTCCTTTTTGGACCGCTATAATGCGAATGTTGTTGCATTTAATGTTGTCCCAGTGGTCTTCATTTCTTTTCATTCTTTTTTTCTTTATTCTGTTCTGCAGCAGTGAATTCCACCATTCTGTCTTGGAGGTCACTTCTCCGTTCTTCTGCCTCAGTTATTCTGCTACTGATTCCTTCTAGTGTATTTTTCATTTCACTTATTGTGTCGTTCGTCTCTGTCTGTTTGTTCTTTAATTCTTCTAGGTCTTTGTTAAATATTTCTTGCATCTTCTCAATCTTTGCCTCCATTGTTTTTCCGAGGTCCTGGATCATCTTCACTATCATTATTCTGAATTCTTTTTCTGGAAGTTTGCCTATCTCCACTTCATTTAGTTGTTTTTCTGGGGGTTTATCTTGTTCCTTCATCTGGTACATAGCCCTCTGCCTTTTCATCTTGTCTATCTTTCTGTGAATGCGGTTTTTGTTCCACAGGCTGTAGGATTGTAGTTCTTCTTGCTTCTGCTGTCTGTCCTCTGGTGGATTAGGCTATCTAAGAGGCTTGTGCAAGTTTCCTGATTTGAGGGACTGGTGGTGGGTAGAGCTGGCTGTTGCTCTGGTGGGCAGAGCTCAGTAAACTTTAATCCACTTGACTGCTGATTGGTGGGGCTGGGTTCCCTCCCTGTTTGTTGTTTGGCCTGAGGCAACCACACTGGAGACTACCTGGGCTCTTTGGTGGGGCTAATGGCAGACTCTGGGAGGGCTCATGCCAAGGAGTACTTCCCAGAACTTCTGCTGCCAGTGTCCTTGCCCCCACAGTGAGCCACATCCACCCCCCACCTCTGCAGGAGACCCTCCAACACTAGCAGGTAGGTCTGGTTCAGTCTCCCCTGTGGTCACTGCTCCTTCCTCTGGGTCCCGATGTGCACACTACTTTGTGTGTGCCCTCCAAGAGTGGAGTCTCTGTTTCCCCCACTCCTGTCAAAGTCCTGCAATCAAATCCCACTAGCCTTCCAAGTCTGATTCTCTAGGAATTCCTCCTCCCATTGTTGCCAGACCCCCAGCTTGGGAAGCCTGATATGGGGCTCAGAATCTTCACTCCAGTGGGTGGACTTCTGTGGTAGAAGTGTTCTCCAGTCTGTGAGTCACCCACCCAGCAGTTATGGGATTTGATTCTACTGTCATTGCGCCCCTCCTACCGTCTCATTGTGGCTTCTCCTTTGTCTTTGGATGTGGGGTATCTTTTTTTTGTGAGTTCCAGTGTTTTCCTGTCGATGATTGTCCAGCAGCTAGTTGTGAATCTGGTGTTCTCACAAGAGGGAGTGAGAGCACGTCCTTTTACTCTGCCATCTTGGTTCAGGGCCCAAAGGATGGAATTTTTAGAAATGTATTTGGCATAACATTTAAGTTAATATTTTCGTTAAATAAGAATAGCAAAATCAATTTTAGCAGTGTTCAGAAGAGCAGAAAGTAAGTTGTATTTACCACATAGAAAAGGACAATGGAGAAGAAAAAAAAAAACGTAACGTCTTGAATGATTTAAAATTTGAAAAACAAAAGCAGAAACCCTAAACTCAGTTATATTTAAGGAAGAGGAAGCTACCCAGTGCCAGATATTTTTCAGAAATTCAATTTGGAAAGGATAATATTTGGAAAATACAAGTCAAGACAAACTAGATTTATACTAACAACAGCCATAAATAAACTTATACATTCTCTCTTTTTGCTTTTGGTATTTGAGTGGCTCAGCTGTGGATGTTTCATTAAGAGAAAGATTCAGAAAATTGAAGCCAGAACCCAGTGAAGAGAAAACAAATAGTAGAAATTATTAAGGGAACAATGGAATTAAATTACAGGGAGAGATTAAAGTAGCAAAGAATGTCTAGCTTTGCTTAGAAGTGACTCAGGGGAGTTATAATAACAGTCTACAAACATTTAAAATGTGTAAAACACCGAGAGAAAGAAGAATTATTTAGCATGATGCCGCATGGGTATAATCAAAAATAATAGGATAAACTCAAAAAGGTTATCGAAAAAAGATTCCAACCAGTGAATACTTTTGGATGACTGAATATTTACTCCTACTGGAAGTGCTGCAGGTTTTAAAACAGTGAGCTCTCTGAGCAAATAAAACAGATATGGTCCTCTTAGTTATTACTTACTAGTTTCTTCACTTGGGGGAGATCCCACAACCTAATTAAAGTAAAGTTATATGAAAGTTTAAAGTAGGGAATTGGCTTGCTTAGCCAAGGGCTTGTGACAATAGACTTTGCTTATTCTGTTCTAGTTCACCGTATCTGGCAAACTCTTTCTTTGAGACTCAGCTTACGTATTGTACTGGAGAAGGCTTGGCCACACAGGCGAGGCGTGGGCGTTTGAGCTGGGTCCTCCTGAGGCGGAGGGAGGATGCCTGCACCTTAGCACAGAGCACAGTGTGTGGAATCTGAGTTTACTTGTCTATCTCCCCCGCTGGACCCTGGGCTCCTTCAGGACAAGGACTGTGTCTTACTCATCTCTGTACCCCTGGTACTTCGCAAGGCCCTGTGTACAGAGTAGGCACTCTGCAAAATTTTGCTACCTGGAAGAATAAATGAGAAAAAGGTACAATTAATGATGGAGCTATTCAACTTTTCTCCTTTCGAGGGCATCACTTTGGTCTTTGGGTACATTTTTAATTCTCAGATCTCTTGACAACGTTTTTACAAATGTGCTTAAAGATATCTTTGGAGGAAAAAAAATTGAGAAAGATTATAAAGTGAACCTCCAGGATCACTCTAGAACTGACTGCAGTTTTGACGGCACAGGGGATCAAAGTATGTCCTTTGTGAGCCTAGGTGCTCGGTCTCTCTTATTACGAGACAGAAAGCCTGTAACAGAGGTGTCATTCCTTTCCGATGGCTAGAAACAAGGTTGGCACACTACAGCTACCTGGCCAGATCTGGCCTGCCACCTGGTTTTGTACAGCTTATTATCTAAGAATGATTTTTACATTTTTATATGATTGAAAAAAATCAAAAGAAGACTATTTTGTGATATGTGAAAATGTCACTTCAGTGGCCATAATCAATGTTTTTACTGG
The DNA here is from genome assembly GCF_003676395.1 of Aethalodelphis obliquidens. Lineage (NCBI taxonomy): Eukaryota > Metazoa > Chordata > Mammalia > Artiodactyla > Delphinidae > Aethalodelphis > Aethalodelphis obliquidens. The sequence continues at coordinate 6,691,009 of NW_020837971.1, forward strand.
AACACAGCCATGCTCATTTGTTTACATATTATCTGTGGTTGCTTTTGTACTACAACAACATAATTTGAGGAGTTGTGACAGAGATCATTTGGCCTGAAGCCTCAAAGATCTGTCTGGCCCTCTACAGAAAAACTTGGTTGATGCTTGCTCTAGAGAGATAATAGAGTTTCACCATACTCTCGAAAAAAATGGTATCTTGTATCTTGCTCAATAAACTAAATCTTTAAATAGTTATTTTAATGAGATCACTCTGACAATTATTTTTGGTTTTCCTACTTTCTGTAATATGGGTGAAATAGCCATGCTTAAATTTGAAGCTAAACATTTTAAAATTTTCAAAATAAAATTACATTGAATTAAATTTCTTTGGAGTTAGACTCTTAGCCAAATTCAACAAAGATTTAAAAAAATGCTTATGTGATTCATTAGAGATCAATAACGATTTGATTATAGGTCCAGTTTTGCTGAAGTAAGATTGTTTGAGAAATGCACGCTATATTTTAGAGAGAGTATTTTGAGAGGTAAAGTCTGGCTTGAAAATCAAGGTTACTGACTTTTGACTCTGGGTAGTAGCAGTAAATCACCATAGTCACCTCTCCAGTCTTAAAAGGAGTCAGAATTGAGCCATAAAAGTGTAAGACAAGCTGCACTGTTCAAATGCGTACTTTGTCTCCATGGTTTTCTGACTCTCTCTGTGTCAGAGAAGAACCGTTTTAGGAGGCAGAGTAGCTGAGCTCCATGAGTCTGAATTGAAAAACTCAGGTGAGTAGGTGGCACCTTTTCTTTGCTGGAAACCAGCTACCTGTGAACCTAGCTAAACATTTATTGAAATATTTTGTATTTTTATCTTGTGTTATCCTGTTTTACCTGACAGGGACTCTAAGTTCCTTGACTGCATAGCTTAGTATCCCTGTAGTTCAAGTAAAAATAAACTTCTCTAGAATTACCAATACAAAGGAGGTGGAAATTAGGTTGTTCTCAAATTTGTTTTTTCTCCCTGGTCTTTTGTTGACATTTGGCAATTAACTGATCAGAGCCATCAAACCTACTCAACAGGTTCTTACACTTACTTTAGTTACTTGAGTTTTTAAGGAGGGGTGTGTGTGTGTGTGTGTGTGTGTATGTGTGTGCGTGATTTATGTGTTTCTAATAAATTCAGGTGTGTAGTTTTTCAAAATAGTATTGATCCTATTCGTGAGATCTTACTTTTTATACTTAAGGTAAAATCGTGATGGGATTTGTCAGTCTACTTTTCTAGTGGTTAGAGTTTTGAGCCTAGCAAAACAATTTCAGTACTACAGAATTATAAAATGAAGAAAATAATGACATTTGAGATATTATTTTCTCCTGTTTAATATTTTATGGTATAAAAACTATCCTCCCTGCACTTTTACTTTTTAATAATGTAGAATTGACAGGAAATAAAATGTTTTTCATTGCTGACTTCAGTAGTACATTTAATATTTAATTTATCAGATGAGTGCCAAAGTAAGAATAAAATCCAGGTGATCAACTGTGGTAATGGATGGAAAGTCGGGTTTTGGTGGTGAGCATGCTGTAGTGTGTACAGAAGTAGAAATAGAATGTTGTGCACATGAAACTTATAAACCAATGTTACCTCAATTGAAAAAAAAACACAGATGTTCCCAAATAATGACAGATAACATTTACCAGGGAATTATTATACACTTGGCATTCTCCTAAGTGCTTTACATAAAATTTCTCTCTTTATCCTGTCAGTAGTCTAACGAACTAGGTACTGTGATTATCCTCATTTTATAAACTGGGCAATGAGAAGGTAAGTAACTTGTCTAACACAGTAACAGTGGATTCAGGATTCAAATTCCAACTGTTTACATCAAAAGTCCAAGATTTTAACCCCTATACTATATTGCCTCCCAATCATTATCTTCCTGGCAACTTTTTAATTATAAATTTTGTTTTTAGATCTGGGACAAAACAGAACATTTAAAGCATGGATATGTTTGAGAAGATTTCAGTTCAGCACATATTAGTTGAGTGTTTATTGTATGTTAGACCATAGGCCAGTGGCATTCACTTCTTATAATTCCCTTTATTCCTCACAAGAGCGCTGAAATGTAAGATTCATAATTCCTGTCTATAAAATAGGAAATGGAACCTTTAGGAGGTTAGCAAGATTCCCTGACTTAAACAGGTGAAGTGACAGCTAGAATTCTAGCACAGAGTGACTCATTTCTGGATGTATCTGGCTAAGAGTTTCTTTTTCCTTTATTGTCCTCTAGATAAGGAGTCATAACTTTTCACAAGTATGCTGTCAAATCGTAGTCATTCACTAATTTAACACTTTCCATTTATAACGCAGCCACTCTCCACCCAGACCCTTGCCAATTGGGAGCTTCCTAGTGAGCTGGGACCCAGCTGAATGGAGGTGTAATTGTGCTGCAGATATATTCCTATTTGTATGGAGACTGTGAGTCCAAAGATCGTAGACTTGGATCAACAAAGCATCCTTCCAGGCAGGGAATAGAGGGAGCATTTTACCTTCAGAATGCAGGCCGAGTTGGACATGTTAAGAGAACAGTTTCATAGCCGACACTAGCAGCGATTGTCCAAGGAAGGGTCAAAGAGATAACCAATATGTATTGCTGCTATAAACTGAATGTTTGTGTCCCCACAAAATTCATAGGTTGAAACCTGATCCCCAAGGTGATGGCATTAGGAGGTGGGGCTGTTGGGGGCTGATTAGGTCATAAAATAGACCCCAGAAAGCTCCCTCATCCCTTCTACCATATGAGGACATAGCAAGAAGACAACCGTCTACAAACCAGGAATCAGCCCTTACCAGATGCCAAATCTGAGGGTGCTTTGATCTTGGACTTCCTGGCCTCCAGAACTGTGAGAAATAAGTTTCTGTCATTTATAGGTCACCCAGTTTATGGTATTCTGTTATGGCAGCCCTAACAGACTAAGACAATTGCCTACCACTAGTTGCCGGGAAATTCATATATTTTCCATCTTTGATTCCTCAGAATCACCTAGGATGTTGTTATAACTGTCTTCACAAATTGAGACCATGTTTCATTTAATTGACACATGTATTAAAGTCAGAGGGTGAATAACATTCTCACAGTTGTGTAGTAGAATTCAAATCCAGGTTGTCAGACTCCAGAGCCCATGATCTTTCTACTGAACTAAATTTGTTCTTCTTGAGAAAGACACGTGTAGGTGTGCAGAAAGAAAATGTGATGTCATTGCTCTCGCACGGAAGCCAACTCATATCCGGTGTCCCAGGTGACTGACCGGGAAGTGCAATGGAGACAATAGATACTCACTGATCTCTTCTTGTGGCCAAAGGCTGTGTGCTAAAACCAGTGGGATTCAAAAAGACATACAACACACACCCTGCTTTCAGGGAATCTATAATTTAGGGAACATTCCAGGGTACCCGCGTTGTCTGTCTTTCTGGAAACCTGTGCTTGTTAACCTGTATCTCTTTGGTCATGAGTTAGAAAGGCCTTGGACTTTGGAGTCCAAGATATGGGTTGGATTCCTGCTTGGTCACTTAATAGCTGTTGGATGATGGTTACCCTCAGGAACCCTTCTGAGCCACAGTTGCTCTGTCTGTAAAATGGGCATTCACAGGACTTACCTCATGAGGTTGAAGTGAGGGGTCAATGACATCTCATGTAACCACGTCTGACCCTCTGCGGGGTACAAGAATTACTCCTCCTTTCTTCAGGTTAGTCTCACTTAGATGCTAATTCTAAAAGATCAGGTCACTCTGCTAGGTTCTGTGGTTGGTGGAAGATTATAAAGCATAATTCCTGCCCTTAAGTAATTTAAAGTTTTGAGATGATAGTCAAGAACAAAATAGTTTTAAAAGTAGATAGGATAAGTTCTATAAGAAAGGCACAAATACTGCAGTGTGGATCTTATGAAGCAAAAGAAATGGAGAATGGGGAAAACCTTGGTGTCACTGGGGTGTGACTGAGGTCTTGAAGGATGTTTAAGATCTCAATATGAGAGATGGTGGGAACAAAATCAGTAGACATCAACTAAGTTCTTTGTGCCTCATTTCCCATTCAGGGTGAAATAATTTTATTTAAATTAGCCCATTGTCTTTCATGGAAAACCATCTAGAAATTTTAAGTAAAAGTTGGATGACTAATAACTCCCCATTTCTTCCTCTCCACAGCTCCTGGCAACCACCATTCCACTTTTTGATTCTGTGAATTTGACAATTTTAGATACCTCATTTAAGTGAGATCATGCAGTGTTTATCTTTCTGTGACTGGTTTATTTTATTTACTGTAATGTCCTTGAGGTTCATTTATGTTGTCATATATTGCAGAATTTTCTCCTTTTTAAAGGCTAAATAATATTCCACTGATGTATGCCAGATTTTCTCTATCCTTTCATCTGCTGATGGACATTTAGGTTGTTTCCACATCTTGGCTATTGTAACACTGCAGTAAATGTGAGAGTATTAATATCTCTTTGAGAAACTGATTTCAGTTCTTCTAATAAATAACTGGCAGTAGAATTGCTGGATTATATGGTAGTTCTATTTTTAATATATTGAGGAAACTCCATACTGTTTTCCATAATGGCTGCACCATTTTACATTCCCACCAATAGTGCACAAGGGTTTCAATTTCTCCATTTACTCAACAACACTTGGCTTTTATTTTTGATGGTAGCCATACTGTTGGGTGAGAGGTGATATCTCATTATGGTTTTGATTTGCATTTCCCTGGTGATTAGTTGAGCACCTTTTCTATACCTGTTGCCCATTTGTATGTCTTCTTTGGAGTTACTAATCAAAGGGCATAAAGTTTCAGTTAAGCAAGATTAATAAGATCCAGAGATCTGCTGTACAACATTTACCTATAGTCAACAAGAATGCGTTGTACCCTCAAAAATTTAAGAAGGTAGAGCTCATGTTAAGTGTCCTTACCACAATGAAATAAATTTTTAAAAAAGAGAAAATTATGTGACTTAAATGGAAGAAAACAGATTAAAAAGGCAAGCAGATAAAAATACAAATGTAGAAATGCAGAAGCCTGGGGGGCGGGGGAAAGAAAAGAAGAAAGAACTAGGAGAGAATAATGTAAGTAAAGTCAAGGGAACAAAGACTTTGCAAAAAGAAGACACAAAGTAGAAGGTGACCAATTAGTGTAGTGAGGGCAGAGGGCAGATATAAGTAGTTAAAAACTAAATGTGAAATGAAGAGCTTGTAAAATTGTTATAGATGGGAAGAGCAAGGGAAGTAGCTGGGGGCAAAATAGGATTGCTACTCTGGTTTTTAGATAATATAATCATGGCTGCCTTCTAGTTTGCAGCTTTTCAAATTGAGGATTATGGGCTGATCATTCAAAAAATTTAGTGTACTTTTTAAAGAAATTTAATGTATTTTTTCAGATACATTAAAACGTATGAGTATTAAATTTAAATTTAATTAAAAATTTGGGACAGATTTTCACTATCCAAGTCTAAACTCATCTGAGAATAAAACTTAGTTTTGACCTAGGTAAAGCTTAAAAGAATTATGATTTTTAATTTATTTTACTTTTGCTAAATAAAGTAAGGAAGCCCAATAGTCTAAAAAGTGGCTATAAACTAATAAAAAGGTAGATTAACCCACAGAAGCAGCTATGGTATAGTTTGATTCTCCTCAATCCTTAGCTGCATTATATATTTGAAATAAAGTAAGAGTAACTTTTCTCTTTTCCTGATTAAAAGCAGAATCTTTAATCTCTCCATTATAAGCTTTAAATTATGTCCTCTAAGTGCTGATGTATAGATTTAATTTCTAGGATTAACATAATTCTTAACAATAAAAAGTGTTCATTTCTTTCATCTTAAAAAAAAAGGTGAACAACCAGTAAGTGGCATAGTCTAGACTTGAACCCATGTATTATTATCATTCTAAATCCAATGATTTTCACTTTAGCATACTGGCTATCATCTAATTTCACTCTCTTTGAGACAGGACTACAATTAGATAGTTTATGGCTTGTTTTTCTTTTGAGCCCTCTCCCCAGATGGGATGGATTAGGAAACCCAGAAATTCCCTGCTTCACATGGTTGGACTATTTGCTCAGCCCAACTAACCCAGAGACATGGGAGTGGGACTCTTACCCAATTTTATTATCCAACACAGTTTGCAATGATTAAGTCCATTCTTTTGATCTTTGAACCTTCTTTTCTGGCTTTAACAGTATTTCTGATCTATGCCAGAACAGTATGTTTGAAATGTATTTTTTCCATTTTTGTTATTTCAGAATCCCTTTGTTTTTCAATTTCAGCCAATAGTAGGGTCAATTTTTGAGCTACCTTGTTCTTGTGGGAGCAGTTTTTCTCCAGACTGGATTTAACTTTAGCTTTCACATGTGAATTTGTGGTGTTTATACATACTAGCTGGTAATTTACTCACTGGATCTTCAGATATCTGGAATAAATTTGATAGTTTTCTGTATCCCCCAAATATTGATCAATATTGGACACTACGATAGAACTCTGGTGTTCCACCCTGGTGTCATATGAATTGAGCAGAGTATTATTGGAAATAAGCCCTTGAAACCAATAAGGAAGCTATTTGGCCAAATTCATTTTATCATCACAGCTTCATAATGTCGATCAATAGAGTCTATCTCAGAAATAGCAAATAGGTTACACTCCACATGCCAGTTCTGAACAACTGGATAGTGCCTATCTGGACACTCAAGGCAGAAAAGTCTGAGACATGTCCATGCTCACTGGGATGAGCTCTGTGATAGACTAGCAATGCCTGCCTTTTGTGTGGTGGGGAGAGTGGGACAGAAAAGGAGTGGCAGCACTAGTGGAGTAATCCTCCAACCTTGTTGAAAGAGAGGAAAATAGCTCTCAGACCCTGCTTCTTTGTCAGAAAACCAGAAAAGTGGCCTTCCTCCATTTGATTTGATAAAAATCTATCAGAAAGTTTAGAACTGTGTGCGTGTGCGCGTGTGTCTGAAAGTTATCAAGTTGTACAAATATGAAGGAATATTGGTATTGGGTGAGCCCTTGGTGTTGCTCTGATTCTCAGAAGATTTGTTTTTGTTCAAGAGTAGACTTTTTTAAAAAAATAAAACATTCTAGACAATGCTGAAAAGTTAAGAAAGGTTTAAAATCTCTCATGATCTCATTACCTAGGGATAAGTACTGTGAGCACATGTTATCCTACGAGCAAATTTTAAACATTTTCTCATTTGTTCAATAGTCTTGAAAATAAAATGAATGCATACTATTTCATTGTATTTAAATGATTAAAACATTTAACTATTCCCTTTTTTTTGGATGTCCAGGTGATTTGCTATTATAAATAACGTGACAAATATCTTTGAATATAGATCTTTGCTTTTATGTTTGACGATTTCTCTAGACTCCTAAAAATGGAGTTAGTGGGGTATCATAGATGAGCAGGGTCTGGTTACAGATTATCAGATTTCTTTTTAGAGCGGTTGTATCAATTTGTTTTCCTGCCAACTTTGGTGCGATTTACACCTCTCAGAAAGCAGTGCACTGCTGGTGTACCTCCTTTTCTCATGCTCTTCCCCTCCTCGCTCTGGCTCCTATAGTTTTCTGGGTGTAAGAATTACAGAATGAATGCAGAGGGAGGTATCCAAAGAGAGGGGTGGTGCCGACACTTAGTGACCATATACAGCAAATTCACGGCAGAGAGATGGTACAAAGGTTTTTTGATTCATTCCGGGGCCGGATTACTGAGGCCAGGGGGCAGGAAGAGTGGGGGCAGGAGGGGAGAACATCAGTCTGTCTTCTCAAAGTTGTTAGTATTATTTCAATGGGAAGTATATGGTAGGCTCCAGTTCAGATTCTCAGTTCAACTCCACTGGCCTGTTTCCTCCAAATTTCGTGGTATTACCCCAAGTTTTGTTTTGTTTTATGTTTTCATGATTTAGCTCTGTGTGTGTGTGTGTGTGTGTGTGTGTGTGTGTGTAGGTATCTTAGAAGAAGCCTGAAAGAGGCTGAGTCAGGGATTGACAGCCAGATGCTCTTTTTTTTTTCTTTTCAATATTCATTTCCTTCAGTGCATATTCATTAACTTTGATCCTCCCTAGCTTTATTGTGATAGAATTGACAAAATAACCGTGTGTAAGTTTAAGGTGTATAACAGATGATTTGATAACTGTATATACTATGAAATGATTACCACAATAAGGTTAGTTAACACATCTGTCACCTCGCATAATTACCTTTTTGTGTGTGTGTGGTGAGAACGTTTGAGATCTACTCTCCTAGCAAACTCCAAGTATATAATAAAGTACTGTTAACTGTAGTCACTAAGCAGTGTATTGGATCCCCAGAACTTACTCATCTTATAACTTGAAGTTTGTACCGTTTGTACAATCTCTCCCCATTCCCCCTTCTTCCAGCCCCTCATGACCACCATTCTACCTTTTTTCTGTGAGTTTGACTTTTTTAGAGTTCACATATAAATGAGATCATGTGGTATTTGCCTTTCTTTTTCTGACTTATTTCATTTAGCATAATGCCCTCAAGTTTCATACACTTAGGTTGTTTCCATGTCTTGGCTATTGTGAATAATGCTGCAGTGAACATGGGGGTGCAGATATTTCTCTGAGACAGTGATATTTCCTTCAGGTAAATACCCAGGAGTGGAATTGCTGGATCATATGGCAGTTCTATTTTTAATTTTTTGAGGACCCTCCATACTGTTTTCCAGAGTGGTTGCACTAATTTACATTCCTACCAGCAATGTGTAAGGGTTCCCTTTTCTCCACATCCTTGCCGACACTTGCTATTTCTTGTCTTTTTGATAACAGCCACTAACAGGTGTGAGGTGATATTTCCTGATTATTAGGAAGAACACTTGAACAAAAACCAGGAGACCTGATTCCTTCACTAACCAGCTGCATGACTTGAACAAATTATTTAACTTCTCTTTGTGTCTGTATTATCCATTGAAGAACCTAACTTGTCCACAGGGTTGCTATGAGAATCAACTGGATAACATAAAATAATGAATGTGTAAACAAGTTAAAAGTTAAGATAAATTTAGTGAATAAAGGGAATAATCATAAATTGAAATGTTGCACCATTAAACTGACCAACCAAGTCATTTTTGAGTTATAACACATTTTATTAAAGATTCAAACAAGGTCATGAAAAGGACATAAACAGTATATTATTTTGCAGCAGAGAGACAAGTATGTGTGATAATGTACTTAATATTGTGTTGATTAATATGGATGATACCAAGATAATCACCAAACAATCTTGATAACTCTACAGGGAAGCAGCTAAAAAGGATATTAGTAGACATGTAAATTAAAACAGTTGAAGGATGGATTGGCAAAGCAAAATGTCTAATGCTGATGTATCTTGAGCGCCTCAATGTGATTCTGAGTGATTTTCAGAAGTGATTCATTTCCTCAATCATGTAAGAGTATTATAGAACCCAACCAGAAATTATTTTAATGGAAAATATCTTCTGTGCTTTAAACACTGCAGAATAGAGAAGGCATACTGACTGTGTCCTCATAAAAGTAGACTCTTTCCAAATGGATTACTTTCAGTGAGGGTATTCTAATTAAGATGTAATATGAGCTTAGCTGTATGAAACATAACTCTGTTCTCATGCTTGATCAGTTGGTTTTGAATGTGTTAACCTCTCGATTTATGACTTACAAGTTCAGCTCTAGGTTCCAATAAGTTTTTTTAATTGATAATAATGTTGATCACTTATCTTTATATGTGAAAGGATTAACAAGAGAATAGATAGCTATTATGCCATTGGCTGTATTATGAATATCTTGAAGTCATTACTCAGAATGGCAGGTTATTTTGGCTAGATATATCCTTCACAGGAGAACAATGGAAAAGGCTTATTAGCGTAACTTTTTGACAAAAGGTGGTAGGAGGGAAAGATAATTTTTTTTTTTAAGAGCATATACTCTATTTCCTAAAATTTTTTTTTTTTTTTAATTTTTGCTGTGTTGGGTCTTCGTTTCTGTGCTAGGGCTTTCTCTAGTTGTGGCAAGCGGGGGCCACTCTTCAATGCGGTGCGCGGGCCTCTCACTATCGCGGCCTCTCTTGTTGTAGAGCACAGGCTCCAGACGCGCAGGCTCAGTAGTTGTGGCTCATGGGCCAAGTTGCTCCGTGGCATGTGGGATCCTCCCAAACCAGGGCTCGAACCTGTGTCCCCTGCATTAGCAGGCAGATTCTCAACCACTGCGCCACCAGGGAAGCCCGGGAAAGATAATTTATATAGCTTTTGTATGTTTTTGGAATTTTAATAGTCTTAATTCTCTGAAACATACAGGTAACATGTATGTCCTTCAAGGACCTTCCCCACTCTTTCCTAAAAACACCCATCATAGACCTAATTGAGGCTTAGAAGTAACAGTTTCAGAACAATGGAAATAGGCTGCCCTATTACATTCTACTAAAAGTATTCTATAGATAAGGACTCTTCTGCTAATAAATACCATTTTTTTCCTTTTTTTCTTTCTATTGAAGTATAGTTGATTTACAATGCGTTAGTTTCAGGTGTACAGCAAAGTGATTCAGTTGTACATATATATATATATATATATATATATATATTTTCAAGTAGATACCATTTATTTATCAGAGGTCTGTCATTAGCATGTTTATAAGGAGATTTGAACCGGTCACCTGCCTTCTTTCTTTCCAAAGTTCTTTATCCCCTTCTGGTCCACCCCACAACCCATGCACAATAACAGAAGAGGATGGATAGCAAACCTCCTCTTGATCTACTTACTACCTGCAAGCTTAGAGGAAGAAATGGTAGCTACTGGTCTCTTTGCAAAATCAACTACTGGCTTAGAATATGTCAGTTAAAGGAAAGGAAAGGGATAGGCTCTGACTTATTGCCACCTGCAGATTCCCTCCTCATCAGGCCAGTCAGGTTGGTGGCCAGCATCAGCCAGCAGAGTGAGGCCCCAGATGGTGCTGACCAACTTCTTCCCTCAAATGAATTTGATGTTGTTAAGCCAACATTGACATAAAGGCTGTGATGTATGTGTCACATCCCTACATTGTTTGCCTAAGAAGTGCCTGTTTCTCCAGTTGGCCCTCATAATTTGGTTCTTCTCTGAATCCTCAACATCCACAAATAATTATACTAAGGTTTAGAAAGCACTTATTTGTCAGGTACTCTTCCAAGGTCTTTTTTTTTTTTTTTGCGGTACGCGGGCCTCTCACCGCTGTGGCCTCTCCCGTCGCGGAGCACAGGCTCCGGACGCGCAGGCTCAGCGGCCATGGTTCACAGGCGCAGCCGCTCCGCGGCATGTGGGATCCTCCCGGACCGGGGCACGAATCCGCGTCCCCTGCATTGGCAGGCGGACTCTCAACCACTGCGCCACCAGGGAAGCCCCCAAGGTCTTTTTATATTAGTTCATTTAATTCTCAGAACAACCCTATGGGGGAGATCCTATTTTGTAGGTGAGGCAACTGAGGCACAGAGCAGTAAGATAACTTGCTTAAGGTCACATAGTCAGAGGTAGAGTGGGAATTGGAACCCAGGCGGTCTGGCTCCAGAGGCCATGCTATTGAGCAGTGCACTCCTGCCTTCTCCAAGAGAAGTTGGCTCTGTGTTCCTCACCTCTGGTAGAAGCCTTCTGGGATGCCCCAAATGGTGGTGTGTTCTTCACTACAAACAATGTTTACTCATAGAAATACCATCTCACATTGTTTTTAGTACCTTAGGGTCATTGTTTATGACTCTTTTCTATTCCCATCATTGTCAAACACCAGGCAAGGCTTCCGATTCACAGGATCACCTTTTGCTAGGAAATTTTTTTTTTTAACTTCCCATTTGACCCACTGGCCAGATTAATTTCTTTTCTGCAGAAGAAGTGATTTAAAGTATAAAACTCTCTCGCTTATTAGAAAGACAGACTTTAAAGAAGTATAATATTACAGTAGAGATGGGCTAGTTAAATGAATCCCTTTATCTCCTTTAAATGTGGCACGGCATTTCTCCATTATTACAGTGAAAGAGACCTGTATCACACAAAAGTTTATTTTTTCTTTGGAACCTGTTTGTTGGCATTTAGTGTGAATAGTAGGTGGAGAACCATAGTTATACCGAAAATGATTAACCCTCAGTCACAGCAGCTTTCATGTTTTATCCATGTGAAAACTATGCTCTTAATTAGAATTTCCATTTTGCATTTTAAAAAACATATATAGCTTCAGGAATAAGAAGAGGAAATTGCAGCTGATGAGTTTTTCAGGATCCATAGCAGAGGAATTTCTGTGTGGTTTTCTTAAAGGATCCCGCAGAAGGAGAACATTGTTAGGCATTTCATAGCATTTCTTCGGAGCCTCTATATTCTGAGCAAAACATGATTGTGTCCCAATCTGAGGACAGGTAACTCTGAAATGAAGCCCAGCTGGCCTGATATTTTTAAGAAAATTGTAAGGGAGACACTATGTGCAATCAATTAAATTGTTCTTTTTCCCCCTTTCAGAAGACAGAAACAAATTGTAAAAGCAGAGTTGCTGCCGAGAATATAAATTGGCTGGAGTATCTCTTTATGCTGTTAGATTTATGCATAAATTGTAGATGGCACAAAGTCGTATTGACCTTAGCAGCTAAGCAGTGATCCAAAACAGGCTCGTTGCATTCAATTTCATGCTGCCAACCAGCCGCCTTAACGCTTCAGTTTTGAGGGTTGAATTCTCTTACTGATTTAAAAAGAACTTTGACAAATTCAGATAATGTTGCCATCTAAAATTTTTTATCCACCATTTCAAATGAGTGTGTTTCCAATATTTAATAATGGCATTGCTCAGGATGTGTTTGGATTTAATGGTTGTTAGCATTTCTTCATGAGTCAGCCTGAGAAGAAAACAAGTTGCCCCATATCGTTATACCACTAGTGAATGTTAACTCTGATTAGCATATAATTGAGATCATGATGAAAAACAATGAGTGCAGAAATGGATTTAAGAGCATAACTTTTTATTCATCAACTGGTGTCAGTTTGAGCAGAGCCAAGAAATTGGAAATCGAAACAGAAAAGTGGGAGAATAAATTCTTAATCCTACATCAAGGACACTTGCTTACTCATATAATCATTAATAATTTAACCATTCAACAAAAATTATTTGTTAAGCATTTTCTGTTTGTGATGCCTGTGCTACGTGCTAACACAAAATAGTTAAGATTCACTTTGACTTGAGAGCTTGGTTGAGTGGCTGTCACTCTTAACTATTCTGTGAATGATGCGTGATATGTTTTTTTTCTTACGACCAGAGTGGTAGATGGATTCCCTATCCCCAAACACTATTTTGAAATTCCTACTAAGAAAATAATAAATTATAGTATCAGATTGGAGGCAGACTTTGAGTCATTGTTTCCTTCCTTCTCATTTCTTCCAGAAGTTTTGAAAATTATATAATAATATGGAAGACCATTATGAAAAATTGATAAAGCAGAGCTATTCCCTCACCCCAACCCCAATATAATATTCATCTAATTTCCAGTTTTCGGCTACCTAAGAACATATTTTCACATGCTTACAATCATAAAACACATTCTATTTTCTATCCTACTTTTTTCATTTAATGTGCTACATAAATATATTTTTAATTAGTAGATTTTTGGGGAACAGTCTTAGATTTACAGTAGAATTGGGCAAAAGTATAGGGAATTCCCATATTACCTTCACCCCCTGCGCCCACAGTTTCCTCTATTGACTTCTTGCATTTGTGTGGTACATTTGTTATAATACACTTGATGAGCCAGTACTGATACACCGTTATTAACTACAGTCCACAGTATACACTGGGGTTCACTCTTTGTGTTGTACATTTGTTCTTCAATTGATGAATGGATAAACTCTGGTACATCCAGAATATTATTCAATTATAAAAAGAAACGTGTTATCAAGCCAAGAAAAGACATGGAGGAACCTTGAATGCATATTGCTAAGTGAAAGAAGTCAATCTGAAAAGGCTGCACACTGCGGGCTTCCAACTCGATGACATTCTGGGAAAGGCAAAACTATGGACACAGTAAAAAAGATCAGTGGTTGCCAGGGGTGAGGTGGGAGGGAGAGATGAACGGGTGGAGCACAGGGATTTTTAAGGCAGTGAAACTATTCTATATGGGTAGATACATGTCATTAAAATTTTATCAAAACCCATAGATACATAATATTTTTATACTTCTAAATAGTTGTATAGCATTCTTGGTTGAAAGCAGCAGAAATGCAGCTAGTTTAAGTAGAAAAAGAATTATTAAAGGACATCAGATAGCTTCTAGACTTTCCAGGAGATCGATAATTGGCTAGAGAGCCCAAAGCAAGGTCCCAGTCAGGTCTCCAGCATGAGGAGGAAGCCACCAAGCACTAGACATTGAAGCTTGCACTGGAGACAGACTGGCACAGGTTGGTAGATACCACCTGCCAAGGGTTGCATTGTGGCCCCCCGAAAAGAGAGATTAAAGTCCTAACCCCCAGAAGGTGACCTCATTTGGAAATAGTTGCAGATGTAACTAGTTAAGATAAGGTCCTACTGGAGTAGGGTGGGCCCTTAGTCCAATATGACTGATATCCCTGTAAGAGGGGAGAGACGCACAAGGAAGAGATGGCCACATGAAGATGAAGGCACAGAGTGGGCGCCAAGGGTCACCAGCAAACATCAGAAGCTAGAAGAACCAAGGCATGATTTTCCCCTGCAGGTTTCAGAGGAGGCGTGGTCCTGCCAACACTTTGATTTTGGACGCCTGGCCTCCAGAACCATGAGACAATACATTTCTGTTGTTTTAAGCCACCTAGTCTGTGGGACTTTGATGCAGCAGCTCTAGCAAACTAATATGCTCCTCACACCCGAATCACCTACTCACTGTCCTCGCTGTCTCCAGAGAGAAAGGTTCCCTGGCCCCTCTTTCTGGCTCGCCAGCTCCTCTTTAAAGCATGGCAGGGGCATCTGAGCAGTGACTTCTAGGACATATGCCCATGCCCTAGCTGCAGGGAAGGCTAGGGAAATGAGGAGCTGGCATTTCCTGCTTCTAGAGCCTCTCAGTGAGACTCATGAGGTATGGAATTCTCCCACTGTTAGGAAGGAGCTCAAATGCCAGGCAACCAAAAGGAATGACAAGAGTCTGATATGATTGACTTTATAATTATGAACTTTAAGGGCTGCATAATATTCCGTCACGTTGATGCTATTTCTAAAAAGGTTTTTTCTATTTTTACGGGCAGTCACAGTAACTTCCAGATTGCTCTTATTTTATACAGTAACATATGTATGCCTATATGTTTTTGCTTCTGTCGAGCCATGTCTTGAATGGAATATTACAGCCTTCATGACTCCAACCACATATTCATAGATTTCTTTTCCAAGACATCTTCTCACTTTATAACTTCACGGATAGTATACGTGTGTGCCTGTTTGATCATAATCCCAGGATTCAGTGATTTTTTTTAAAAGTTTCTTTGTATTTAATTGGTAAATACCTTAAGGTTGCTTTGATTCACATTTACTTGATCTTTAGAAAGAATAAATATTTTTCCACATGTAGCTTACACTTTGCATTTCTTCTGGTCCGATTTTATTGGGTCCTTGTCATTTTTCGAAGGACGTATTTAAACAAGCACTTTTTAGATATTAGTATTGAGAGGCATTAAGTTGCTGCCAGTGTTTTTGCTGAGGATCAATCAAATTGTATGTGAAATAGCTAAGAAAACAATCCTTTTTTTCCAAGTTACATTAATTAAAATATATGAGGAAGTCCTATCCTTATGGCATGCCTAACATGCCATAAAATGCTTAGCAGTGCCTGACCCAGGGGAAGTACACTGATGTGCTCAGTAAAATGTCAGTAACTACTAACTTTCATGTTATTTTTATGTTGTGGGTATTTTCTATTCTTCTTAAGGAAAGTAAAATCAAAACTTTATTTACTCATTGCTTCAACAAATATTTCCTGGGGGCAAGAGACTGCACCAGGCACAGTAGATAATTCAACAATGAACATGGGTCAAGTGGCTTTGAGTTGAGTTAAGAAATGAGAAAACTTGCCAAGAACTAAAATACATTGTCATAAGCCTCCTAAAAAAGAACTGTGATACAATGTGATAAACCTCCTAAAAGTGATACAGATTTTCTTAGGATTTTAGAGAAGGGAGAAATCACTTCAGAGCAAGAGTCCAGAAAGCTTCAGAGAAGGGAAGGATTTCACCCTACCCTATAAGAGTGAGTGTGATTTCAATGAACAGAGGTGGAGTGGAGGCATTCCAGGAAGCGGGTATGGCATGGGGAAGACATAGATAGGAAAGCATAAATCATGCCCCAAGAATGAGAAATAATTAGCGATATTCTAGCTAAAAGATAGTGAATCCCTTCCACTGTGGCAGGCACTGTGCTAACTCTGCACTGCACGTGCATTATCTACTTAAATCCTTAAAGCAAGCCTACCAGACAAATACCATTATTGTTTCCATTTTATTGATGAAAAAAACCATAGCCCAGAAAGGTTATGTAATTTACCCAGGGTTACACAGCTACAAGTTATGGCGATCGTAGCTTGAATCCTTATTTGTCTGACTCCAGAGCCCAAGCTCTTTACCGTGTGTGAGAAAATTGTTTCACACAGTAAGACTAGCAGATCCAATTCGATTGCAGTTTAGAATGCAAGTTGGATAGTGATGAAAGAAAACAGAAGAAGAGGTATACCGGTGAAAACGTATGGAGGGTGCTTAAGTGTCAGGTGAAGAGGTTTGAACTTCATTTAGCAGGGACTAGAGTGCCATGGGGGTTCTGAGCAGCACAGTGACAGGTTCAGAATGTTACTTTGGAAGGGCAATCTGGTGATATTGTATAGGACTTTTTGAAACAGAGATACTAGAGTTAAGGAGATCAGTTAAAGAGAGAAATTGCCATTGGTGAGGTAACCAGAACTTGAAATACAGCTGAGAGATTGATATAGAACAGTTGAGAATTGGAAAGACGTATTTCTGAGATGAGTTAACAGAATTTAGTGACCCATGGAAAATGGGGAAAGGGAAAGAAAAGGAAGAAGTCAAAGATGGATTTGCGTTTCAGATCTGGATGACTGGAGGATTATGATACTACTAAAAACACAGATATAGATGTTAAAAGGAGAATGGATTTTAGGGAGAAGATTATAAGCTTGACATTAGACATACTGATTTTGAAGTGGATATCTCCAACAAAAAGTTCAAAATTCAGAATTAGAACTTGGAAGAAGGATGAAGTAAAGCTACAGGTTTGGGGGTTCTCTGAGTGAAGATTTTAGTTGAGGGCAGTAGCTATATGCATTGGCTGAAGTTGTGGAAGAAGATGAGAGGGAGACTGGAAGCTCAGGAATATCACAGTGAGGGGGAAAGAGAGAAAAAAAGGGGCAGGGAGAAACACAGAAAGTAACCGTCTTCTCTGTGTTTGTTTTTTTAAAACATCTTTATTGGAGTATAATTGCTTTACAATGGTGTGTTAGTTTCTGCTTTATAACAAAGTGAATCAGCTATACATATACATATATCCCCATGTATTCTCCCTCTTGCATATCCCTCCCACCCTCCCTATCCCACCCCTCTAGATGGTCACAAAGCACCAAGCTGATCTCCCTGTGCTATGCGGCTGCTTCCCACTAGCTATCTATTTGACATTTGGTAGTACATATAAGTCCATGCCACTCTCTCATTTCGTCCCAGCTTACCCTTCCCCCTCCCCGTGTCCTCAAGTCCATTCTCTATGTTGGCATCTTTATTCCTGTCCTGCCCCTATGTTCTTCAGAACTGTTTTTTTTTTTTTTTTTTGAGATTCCATGTATATGTGTTAGCATACGGTATTTGTTTTTCTCTTTCTGACTTACTTCACTCTGTATGACAGACTCTAGGTCCATCCACCTCCCTACAAATATCTCAATTTTGTTTCTTTTTATGGCTGAGTAATATTCCATTGTATATATGTGCCACATCTTCTTTATCCATTCATCTGTCGATGGATGCTTAGGTTGCTTCCATCTCCTGACCATTGTAAATAGAGCTGCAATGAACATTGTGGTACATGACTCTTTGAATTATGGTGCTCTCAGAGTATATGCCCAGTAGTGGGATTGCTGGGTCATATGTAGTTCTACTTTTAGTTTTTTAAGGAACCTCCATACTGTTCTCCATAGTGGCTGTATCAATTTACATTCCCACCAACAGTGCAAGAGGGTTCCCTTTTCTCCACACCCTCTCCAGCATTTATTATTTGTAGATTTTTTGATGATGGCCACAGGTGTGAGGTGATACCTCATTGTAGTTTTGATTTACATGTAGTTTTGATTAGTGATGTTGAGCATCCTTTCATGTGTTTGTTGACAATCTGTAGATCTTCTCTGGAGAAATGTCTATTTAGGCCTTGTGCCCATTTTTGGATTGGGTTGTTTGTTTTTTTGATATTGAGCTGCATGAGCTGCTTGTAAATTTTGGAGATTAATCCTTTGTCAGTTGCTTCATTTGCAAATATTTTCTTCCATTCTGAGGGTGGTCTTTTCATCTTGTTTATGGTTTCCTTTGCTGTGCAAAAGCTTTTTAGTTTCATTAGGTCCCATTTGTTTATTTTTGCTTTTATTTCCATTTCTCTAGGAGGTGGGTCAAAAAAGATCTTACTGTGCTTTATGTCATAGAGTGTTCTGCCTATGTTTTCCCCTAAGAGTTTTATAGTGTGTGGCCTTGCATTTAGGTCTTTAATCCATTTTGAGTTTATTTTGTATACAGTGTTAGGGAGTGTTCTGATTCCATTCTTTTACATGTAGCTGTCCAGTTTTCCCAGCACCACTTACTGAAGAAGCTGCTTTTCTCCATTGTATATTCTTGCCTCCTTTATCAAAGATAAGTTGACCATATGTGCATGGGTTTACCTCTGGGCTTTCTATCCTGTTCCATTGATCTATATTTCTGTTTTTGTGCCAGTACCAGACTGTCTTGATTACTGTAGTTTTGTAGTATAGTCTGAAGTCAGGGAGCCTGATTCCTCCAGCTCTGTTTTTCTTTCTCAAGATTGCTTTGGCTATTCGAGGTCTTTTGCGTTTCCATACAAATTATGAAATTTTTTGTTCTAGTTCTGTGAAAAATGCCATTGGTAATTTGATAGGGATTGCATTGAATCTGTAGACTGCTTTGGGTAGTATAGTCATTTTCACAAAGTTGATTTTTCCAATCCAAGAACATGGTATGTCTCTCCAACTCTCTGTATCATCTTTAATTTCTTTCATCAGTGTCTTATAGTTTTCTGCATAAAGGTCTTTTGTCTCCTTTGGTAGGTTTATTCCTAGGTATTTTATTCTTTTTGTTGCCATGGTAAATGAGAGTGTTTCCTTAATTTCTCTTTCAGATTTTTCATCATTAGTGTATAGGAATGCAAGAGATTTCTGTGCATTAATTTTGTATCCTTCTACTCTATCAAATTCATTGATTAGCTTTAGTAGTTTTCTGGTAGAATCTTTAGTATTCTCTATGTATAGTATCATGTCATCTGCAAACAGTGACAGTTTTACTTCTACTTTTCTGATTTGGATTCCTTTTATTTCTTTATCTTCTCTGATTGCTGTGTCTAAAACTTCCAAAACTATGTTGAATAATAGTGGTGAGAGTGTGCAACCTTGTCTTGTTCCCGATCTTAGAGGAAATGGTTTCAGTTTTTCACCATTGAGAATGATATTTGCTGTGGGTTTGTCATATATGGCCTTTATTAAGTAGAGGTAAGTTCCCTTTATGCCTACTTTCTGGAGGTTTTTTTTTTTTATCATAAATGGGTGTTGAATTTTGTCAAAAGCTTTCTCTGCATCTATTGAGATGATCATATGGTTTTTCTCCTTCAATTTGTTAATACGGTGTATCACATTGATTGATTTGCCTATAATGAAGAATCCTTGTACTACTGGGATAAACCCCACTTGACCATGGTGTTTGATCCTTTTGATGTGCTATTGGATCCTGTTTGCTAGTATTTTGTTGAGGATTTTTGCATCTATGTTCATCAGCGATATTGGCCTGTAGTTCTCTTTCTTTGTGACATCTTTGTCTGGTTTTGGTATCAGGGTGATGTTGGCCTTGTAGAATTAGTTTGGGAGTGTTCCTCCCTCTGCTATATTTTGGAAGAGTTTGAGAAGGATAGGAGTTATATCCTCTCTAAATGTTTGATAGAAATCGCCTGTGAAGCCATCTGATTCTGGGCTTTTGTTTGTTGGAAGCTTTTAAATCACAGTTTCAATTTTAGTGCTTGTGATTGGTGTGTTTATATTTTCTCTTCCTTCCTGGTTCAGTCTCGGAAGGTTGTGCTTTTCTAAGAATTTGTCCATTTCTTCCAGGTTGTCCATTTTATTGGCATAGAGTTGCTTGTAGTAATCTGTCATGATCCTTTGTGTTTCTGCAGTGTCAGTTGTTACTTCTCCTTTTTCGTTTCTAATTCTACTGATTTGAGTCTTCTCCTTTTTTTCTTGATGAGTCTAGCTAATGGTTTATCAATTTTCTTTATCTTCTCAAAGAACCGTCTTTTAGTTTTATTGATCTTTGCTCTTGTTTCCTTCATTTCTTTTTCATTTATTTCTGATCTGATCTTTATGCTTTCTTTCCTTCTGCTAACTTCGGGGTTTTTTGGTTCTTCTTTCTCTAATTGCTTTAGGTGTAAGGTTAGGTTTTTTATTTGAGATGTTTCTTGTTTCTTGAGGTAGGATTGTATAGCTATAAACTTCCCTCTTAGAACTGCTTTTGCTACATCCCATAGGATCTTGGTCATTGTATTTTCATTGTCATTTGTTTCTAGGTAGTTTTTTCATTTCCTCTTTGATTTCTTCAGTGATCTCTTGGATATTTAGTAGTGTGTCGTTTAGCCTCCATGTGTTTGTATTTTTTACAGATTTTTTCCTTTAATTGTTATCTAGTCTCATAGCATTGTGGTCGGAAAAGGTACTTGAAACAATTTCAATTTTCTTAAATTTACCAAGCCTTCTTTTGTGACCCAAGGTATGATCTTTCCTGGAGATTGTTCCATGAGCACTTGAGAAGAAAGTGTATTCTGTTGTTTTTGGATGGAAAGTCCTATAAATATCAATTAACTCCATCTTGTTTAATGTATCATTTAAAGCTTGTGTTTCCATATTTATTTTCATTTTGGATGATCTGTCCATTGATGAAAGTGGGGTGTGAAAGCCCCCTACTATTATTGTGTTACTGTCGATTTCCCCTTTTATGACTGTTAACATTTGCCTTATGTATTGAGGTGCTCCTATGTTAGGTGCATAAATATTTACAATTGTTATATCTTCTTCTTGGATTGATCCCTTGATCATTACGTAGTGTCCTTCTTCATCTCTTCTAATAGTCTTTCTTTTAAAGTCTATTTTGTCTGATATGAGAATTGCTACTCCAGCTTTCTTTTGATTTCCATTTGCATGGAATATCTTTTTCCATCCCCTCACTTTCAGTCTGTATGTGTCTCTAGGTCTGAAGTGGGTCTCTTGTAGACAGCATATATATGGGTCTTGTTTTTGTATCCATTCAGCCAGTCTATGTCCTTTGGTTGGAGCATTTAATCCATTTACATTTAAGGTAGTTATTGATATGTATATTTCTATTCCCATTTTCTTAATTGTTTTGGGTTTTTTATTGTAGGTCTTTTCCTTCTCTTGTGTTTCCTGCCTACAGGAGTTCCTTTAGCATTTGTTGTAAAGCTGGTTTGCTGGTGCTGAATTCTCTTAGCTTTTGCTTGTCTGTAAAGGTTTTAATTTCTCTGTCAAATCTGAATGAGATCCTTGCTGGGTAGAGTAATCTTGGTTGTAGGTTTTTCCCTTTCATCACTTTAAATATGTCCTGCCACTCCCTTCTGGCTTGCAGGGTTTCTGCTGAAAGATCAGCTGTTAACCTTATGGGGATTCCCTTGTATGTTATTTGTTGCTTTTCCGTTACTGCTTTTAATATGTTTTCTTTGTATTTAATTTTTGATAGTTTGATTAATATGTGTCTTGGCGTGTCTCTCCTTGGATTTATCCTGTATGGAACTCTGTGTGCTTCCTGGACTTGATTGACTATTTCCTTTCCTATATTTGGGAAGTTTTTGACTCTAATCTCTGCAAATATTTTTTTCAGTCGCTTTCTTTTTCTCTTCTTCTTCTGGGACCCCTATAATTCGAATGTTGATGCATTTAATGTTGTCCCAGAGGTCTCGGAGACTGTCCTCAATTGTTTTCATTCTTTTTTTCTTTATTCTGCTCTGTGGTAGTTATTTCCACTATTTTATCTCCCAGGTCACTTATCCGTTTTTCTGCCTCAGTTTTTCTGCTATTGATTCCTTCTAGAGTATTGTTAATTTCATTTATTGTGTTGTTCATCATTGTTTTTTTGCTCATTAGTTCTTCTAGGTCCTTGTTAAATGTTTCTTGTATTTTCTCCATTCTATTTCCAAGATTTTGGATCACTTTACTGTCATTACTCTGGATTCTTTTTCAGGTACACTGCCTATTTCCTCTTCATTTGTTTGGTCTAGTGGGTTTTTACCTTACTCCTTCATCTTCTGTGTGCTTCTCTGTCTTTTCATTTTGCTTAACTTGCTGTGTTTGGGGTCTCCTTTACTCAGGCTGCAGGTTCGTAGTTCCCGTTGTTTTTGGTGTCTGCCCCCAGGGGTATGGTTGGTTCAGTGGCTTGTGTAGGCTTCCTGGTGGAGGGGACTGGTGCCTGTGTTCTGGTGGATGAGGCTGGATCTTGTTTTTCTGGTGGTCTGGACCACATCTGGTGGTGTGTTTTGGAGTGTCTGTGACCTTATTATGATTTGAGGCAGCCTCTCTGCTAATGGGTGGGATTGTGTTCCTGTTTTGCTAGTTGTTTGGCATGGGGTGTCCAGCACTGGAGCTTGCTGGTCGTTGAGTGGAGCCGGATTTTAGCATTGAGGTGGAGATCTCTGGGAGAGCTTTTGCCATTTGATATTATGTGGAGCTAGGAGTCCTCTGGTGGACCTATGTCCTGAACTTGGCTCTCCGACCTCAGAGGCTCAGGCCTGACACCCGGCCGAGCACTAAAACCCTGTCAACCACACAGCTCAGAAGAAAAGGGAGAAGAAAAGAAAGAAAGAAAAAAATAAAATAAAGTTATTAAAATAAAACCTAAAAAAGATTATTAAAGTTAAAAAAATTAAAATATAAAAAAAGTAAAGAAAAAAAAGAGAGCAATGCAACCAAAATACAAGTCCACCAATGACAACAAGTACTAAAAACTATAGTAAAAACAAAGAAACAAACAAAATGGACAGACAGAACCCTAGGACAAATTGTAAAAGCAAAGCTATACAGACAAAATCACACAAAGAAGCATACACATACACACTCACAAAATGAGAAAAAGGAAAAAAATATATATATATATAAAAGGAAGACAGCAACCAAATCAATAAACAAATCTACCAATGATGATGAACTCTAAATACTAAACTAAGATAAACATAAAACCAGAAACAAATTAGGCACAGAAAGCCAGCCCCGAGTCTATAGTTGCTCCCAAAGTCCACCTCCTCAATTTGGGATGATTCGTTGTCTATTCAGGTATTCCACAGATGCAGGGTACATCAGGTTGATTGTGGGGATTTAATTCGCTGCTCCTGAGGCTGCTGGGAGAGATTTCCCTTTCTGTTCTTTGTTAGCACAGCTTCTGGGGTTCAGCTTTGCATTTGGCCCCGCCTCTACCTGTAGGTCCCCTGAGGGCATCTGTTCTTCGCTCAGACTGGACGGGGTTAAAATAGCAGCTGATTATGGGGCTGTGGCCCTCTCAGGCTGGTGGGGAGGGAGGGGTACAGGATGCAGTGCGAGCCTGCGGCAGCAGAGGCCAGCGTGACATTGCAACAGCCTGAGGCACCCTGTGTGTTCTCCTGGGGAAGTTGTCCCTGGATCACAGGACCCTGGCAGTGGTGGGCTGCACAGGCTCCCGGGAGGGGAGGTGTGGATAGTGACCTGTGCTTGCACACAGGCTTCTTGGTGGCTGCAGCAGCAGCCTTAGTGTTTCATGCCCGTCTCTGGTGTCCACGCCGATAGCCCCGGCTCCTGCCCATCTCTAGAGCTCGTTTAGGCAGTACTCTGAATCCCGTCTCCTCATGCACCCCGAAACAATGGTCTCTTGCCTCTTAGACAGTTCCAGGTATTTTCCTGGACTCCCTCCTGGCTAGCTGTGGTGCACTAGCCCCCTTCGGGCTGTGTTTGCGCAGCCAACCCCAGTCCTCTCCCTAGGATCTGACCTCCAAAGTCGGAGCCTCAGCTCTCAGCCTCCACCCGCTCCGGCGGGTGAGCAGACAAGCCTTTCGGGCTGGTGAGTGCTGGTCGTCACCAATCCTCTGTGCGGGACTCTCTCCACTTCGCCCTCTGCACCCCTGTTGCTGCGCTCTTCTCTGTGGCTCAAAGCTTTCCCCCTCCGCCACCCGTTGTCTCCATCCGCGAAGGGCCTTCCTAATGTGTGGAAATTTTTCCTCCTTCACAGCTCTCTCCCAGAGGTGTAGGTCCTGTCCCTATTCTTTTGTCTCTGTTTTATCTTTTTTCTTCTGCCCTACCCAAGTACGTGGGGAGTTTCTTGCCTTTTGGGAAGTCTGAGGTCTTCTGCCAGCCTTCAGTAGGTGTTCTGTAGGAGTTGTTCCACGTGTAGATGTATTTCTGATGTATCTGTGGCGAGGAAGGTGATCTCCGTGTCTTAGTCCTCTGCCATCTTGAAGGTCTCCTCCTCTTCTCTGTGTTTTGATGGCACGAAAATGTGATCAAACTGGACTAGAGCACCAGAAATACCCTGGCCATACCCTTGACAAGTTCACTCTTATCCTCAGACTCCAAGTGGAAAAAAAAAAAAAGTTCAGAGAAGGCAAAGAAAGGCAGAGGGACACTTACTAGTAGAGAGCTTTGGCTGTGACCCCAGGAAGAGTTCCAGGGGCCCAGACTCGGCCACAGAGAAGACCGCGTCTGCCTTGGTGGATAAACCTTAAGAACCCAGAAGCAAAGCAAGATGGAAAGCACTTTTCTGGGCCTTCTTCCAGGAGTTACAGCCAGACCTTCTTATTGCTTTTGCTACACAGAAAGGAGAGAACCGGACAGGGCACAGTGGTCAGCAAAGTGTCCATGGCAGCCTTCCCTCCCTTGCAGGTGGAGTGCAGGCAGCAGACATAAAACAGCTATGATAATCCTCTGCCTTTTAGTTAATAAAGAGACTAGACAGGTAGACAGGTAGGTAACAAAGAGGCTTGTCAAAGAAGACGAGCTGAGAGAGATGTGGTGGTAAGTGTTGAATTCCGTGTAAAGATGGAGGAAGGTGAAAATTGGAGACAGGTTGCGTTTAAGTTATGTAAAATTTAAATTTAGATGGTTGCTTGTAGCCTTCCAAGGGATGGATTTAGTAGCACAGTGGCTTAAGGCATATTGACAGGGGTGAAGAACAGTCAGGTGGGAAGCATGGAGGAGAGAAGTCGTGGATGACACTCTGGGGTAATTTGAGTTGAAAGGAATGAGAGAGATGGGCCAAGGGTACAGCCAGACTGAGACATTTGTGCTTGTTATTGCATCTTGTTTGAAAGATAAGGGAGACCGTCAGAGAGAGGAAACAGCAAATGTAGTAAGTTTGTGCAAAAGAGAAACACACTTAATGAAGTAAGGTTCTGGAGGACATGGGAAAGGATAGAATTAGAAAAGGATTTATCATTGAAATTTTTTTAAAAAGGAAGATGCTGTGGGTTTTAAATATAAGTGTAGTCTTAAGGACTGGTGAGCACGAATAGCTTTGCTCCAGTAGATTTAAGGAAGAAAGAAAATATGTAGGCAGGTTTGGGTGAGGGTAGAGAAGAGAAAGGGTCGAAGTTAGTCCTGACCAGAGGAAAGGCTTTGGGGCAGGAGAAAACTGGGTGTGTTGCAGATGGCCACCTGTTAGCAGCTGATTTTTATGGAATGATATCAGAGAGTTAGGAGTCAGAAAGGAAAGACTCAAAAGAGCACTCTGGGAGAAGGAAATGGACTGAAAATGTGAGATGAGGTAGATGAAGATCACATATACTGGGGGAAAGTCACATAAAAATCTCCTTGGGAAGAGGCCATGAAAATAATTTCTTTCTGCAGCATCTTGAACTAGAGGAAATGAAGTCTTACTGAGAATTGGAGAGGCTCAGCCAGGGAAGCCAGAGAGAAGATGCTGGCTGTCAACACTGGAGATTACATAATGCACTGGAAGAGAAAAAGCTCTACAGAAAAATAAAAAGGGGGAAGAATAAGATAAGTTGCCAAGACATAGAGGAGGAAGAAAAGAATTTGGAAATTGTTCAGACGTGGAAAGCACAGATTGCCGTAGTCCTCCTAGTGATAGTCTCTCTAATTTCCTCCTCTCCCAAAATAAATTAAGTTGGGCTTCATGGCTTATAGAGATTCATTTATCTTCAACTAACTTTTATTCCAAAATTGTTACGCAAGAATTCTAGAGTGAAACTTGAATGGAATGGGCTTGAATCCCAACTCCATCATGAATTGTCTATATGACTCGAGCAAGTTACTTCATCTCTGTAAGCCTCAGTTTCTTCACCTATACAAAGGGGATAATAATGTAATAGCTATCTCATGGTGAAGATGAAATATGGTATTGCACCAAAAAAGGGTTACAGAGCCAGCAATTTGTACACATTCATTAATATTCCCTGTCACCCTGGTGATGGTGATGGTGTTGTAAAATACATTGGGAATTCAGAGATGAATAAGATGGAATCCCTGTACTCAAGGACTCAGAAGCTATTGGGAAATATATTAATACCTTTGAGTGAATCAACAATTATAGTAAAATTAATTGATTCATTGACACATAGTTACTGAGCTCCTTACAGTGTTCCAGGTGCTGGGGATATATTGGTGAATGAAACATGCCAACATTCCCTGCCTTCATGGAATTTGCATTTTACTGAGAGAAAGAAAAAGTAAGTGTTAGAGTAAATAAGTCAAGTCCATTAGGAAGGAGGTGGCATGTGTTATGAGAGGAAAGGAGAACAAGCTAATGGTAACGGAGACCAGGCTGGGGAGAGGTGGTGGAAGTGCCAATTAAAATAGAGGTTAAGGGTAAGGTAGGCCTCATGGAGCAAGATGTTTGGGGGTTGTGATGGGACATTTATAATGAAGTCATCAGAGGGGCTGCTGCTTATGGAAGCAGAGAGGTGGACCATCTAACTTGGCCTGGCCATGGAGAGAGGAAAGGCTGAACTAGAAAGGGCCAGCAGTGGTCAGAAAGGCTGGCAGAACAATGGAAAACAGTAGGGAGGTTCTTCAAAAAATTACAGAGACAAGCAATTCCAATGCTGGATATGTACTCAAAAGAAATGAAGTCTCTATCTTGAAGAGGTATCTGCAACCCCATGTTCATTGCAGCATAATTCACAATAACCAAACATGGAAACCTAAGTGTCCATGTTGAATGGATAAAAAGAATCAGTATATGTATGCAATGGAATATTAGTCATAAAAAAGAAGGAAATCCTGCATCATTTGCAACATTATGGATGAACTGTGAGGGCATTATGCTAAATAAAATAAATCAGACAGAGAAAGACAAATACACTATGATCTCACTTATATATGGAATCTTAAAAAAAAAAAAAAAGCCAAACTCATAGAAACAGAGAACAGATTGGTTGGTTGGGGGAGAGGTTGGTCAGAGGTACAAACTTCTGGTTATAAGATGAATAGGTTATGGGGATCTAATATACAGCATGATGTATATTATATGTACATTGATGTAGTTAACAATATTATATACTTGGAATTTGCTAAGAGAGTAGAGTTTGCAAGTTCTCACCACACACACACAAACTGTAGCTTTCTGAGGTGATGGATGTGTTAGCTAACCTTATTGTGACAATCATTTTGCAACATATACAAATATAAAATCACCATACCGTACACCTTAAACTTATATAATGCTATATATCAGTTATACCTCAATAAAGCTGTGGGGAGTCGGTGGGATAGTGGCGCAGGAAGAAAAGCCAGTAGCGAACAGGTCTGTGAAGAAGGAACAATGGTCTGAAATGGGCTTTAGCTTTGTTTTTAAAGAGATAATATGATGCATCCTACCTAAGGTGCTTTCCTGAAATAAAACATAGCAAAAAACACCCCAAACAAAAATCACTCAATTAGTGCTTTAGACAAGAAAATATCCTATAAATGCTTCTTTCCCTTACAAAAAAAGGGGGAGGTGGGGAAGGGGACTGTGGTTTATAGTGTTTTCATATTAATTTTCTTACAACTATGACAACTTTACCAAGCATGTGATTTACTGGTATCATTCTAGAGAAACTGGTTTTCAGGTTTAGCTGTCTCTCCATAGACACTTGCTCTGCAAGAGGTGGCAGAGCCCCATTTGGCGTGAGGTCCTTTTGCTGGGAATCAGAGAGCTGTCTGTCATCATTCACAGAAGTGCTGCTGAATAAAGGGACAGAAAGAAGAAAGGCTGTCCACTGAGGCACTGAGGAGCTCTTGCAGGATCTGCACCAGGACTAGACAGTCTTTCAATTCATTTCAAAAGGCTCACGGCTTTCCATTACAGAGGAGGTTATATCAGACCAAAGAAAGATAGATAAAAAATGTGTAAGAAGTATAGACGACCTGAATAAACAATAAATCCAAACAATAAATCCAAATATTGCTTAATGTAAAAGGTCAGTCAGCCAGGTCTGGAGACGTTCTTGGGCATCACAGCTGGTTGGAAGAGAAGCTACTGACATCTGGTAGTTAGAGGCTACCCTAGTGGTTAGAGGTCAGGAATGCAGCCGAACTGCCTGCAGGGCACAGGACAGCCTCCACCACAGAGAATTATCCAGCCCAAAGTGTCAGTAGTGCCCAGGCTGAGAAACCCTCTGATAGAACCTGGCATTTAAGCTGGGGAAAGGGAGACAAAGACATGAAGTAGCGGAGGGGCTGTAAAAAATGGTGCAATTGGTAGATTGTAGGGTCCAGTAAGGGGAAAGGCGTGTTGGAATCATGGTAGCAGAGGAGATGAGATGGAAAGCAGATGTGGGGTTGGAGACTGGGGATTCTTGGAATGGGGATTTTGGATGGGGGTTGTCCAGGTATTGATATTGACAAAGGATGTTTGTATGTCACATACACATAGACATGAGCTTGAGTGTTTATTCCAACATGTAGTAATTTGGTGATCTTTGTTAACTTCTCTGAGAATAAGGTTTTCTTACCTGCAAAAAATGGATGTGTGCCTCATTTGCCTGTTACACATATTGAATGAAATAGTGTATGTAAGCTCTTAATATAGTTCCACCAATAGTGTATGTAAGCTCTTAATATAGTTCCACCGATAGTGTATGTAAGCTCTTAATATAGTTCCACCTGGCACATCTTAGGTGCTCAATAAATGTTACATCTTATTATTGCTCTTATGGTGATGATTAGAAAGACAACTGTGGTTATTTGCTATCTTGTCACCTGAGGGGAAAAGAAATGAAAGAAAAAGAAAAAGAGTTTAGCTGAAATGCTTTTCTTAAAGATTCAGCTTTCTTCTTAGCTCTAATATCACATCTGTAGGTGATTAATTATGTTACTAATTTCTTTTTTCAGTAATGAAGTTGTTTTTATACTTTCACAGTTGGGAATGCCTGAGGGATTATCTTAACTCTGGGAGATGATTTGGTGAAATTATTTCCTAGAAGGTTTTTCTGAAGCTTTTTCATGTAGAGGACTAAATATGAAGTATTTCTTCCATCTTCTCATTTTTAACCTTTTACTTACAAAATAGATACATTCTTATCCTTTCCCAGCTCTCCCTTATACTGGGCTGAATATTCTTAAAATAAACTGTTACACATAGAAGATAAAGTTCAGGGAAGCTTCTGTGTCTTTTTTTTTTTTTTTTTTTTAGCGGTACGCGGGCGTCTCACTGCTGTGGTCTCTCCCCTTGTGGAGCACAGGCTCCGGACGTGCAGGCTCTGGCCATGGCTTACGGGCCCAGCCGCTCCGCGGCACGTGGGATCTTCCCGGACCGGGGCACGAACCCGTGTCCCCTGCATCGGCAGGCGGACTCTCAACCACTGAGCCACCAGGGAAGCCCACTTCTGTGTCATTTTGACTGTTTTTCCATCAACACTACCCATTACTTTTATTCACAATGGCAAAATTGTAACTTAACACCCATAAAGTAGTGTAAAATGTTATCATTGCCCCGTTGACTGATGCAGTGTGCCACTAGTATATTTCCCAGTTTATTGGCATGGCATTTTCTATACACTGTCCATGTAAGCATTTTATTCTAATATATGGAGGGATTTCAATTTTAATTTTTCTTGCTTCTTAAGGATTGAAATTTCATCGGTTGACTTGTATGTGATATTCCTGTTATTCCTGTGTTCTACACTATGTTCCAAAACATAGTGAAGCTCTTAAGAAAATGAAGTCAGGGTTTATGAAAGGGACCAAATTAAGAGCAGATCAGAGAATTTAAAACTAGACGTGCCAGGGATAACTTTGTTAGTTCTCTATCTTACATACATTTTGCTAAGAATTCTCTTTCCCCAAGACATCCTTTATTCTTTGGACCAGCCTCATGCTTTTATTTACATTAGTGGGTTAAAAAAAAAACTTTTTGATGAATGGCTTACCATTGAACTCCACACTGCCTTATAATTAATTTCTGTGATCTTTCTCCTTTACTAGATGCAGTTCTTTGAGAGAAGAGGAACTGTGTATTATTCACTACTCTCACTGCTGCCCCAGCCAGCCCCCAGCCCAGTGTGCAACACATAATAAACATTCAAAAATCATATTGAAGAAAATTTAAATGATGAATAATTAGCAAGCATTTATAAGGTACCTACTGTGTTCTAGGTACTATGCTAGGGATTCAAAAGCATTGTGTCTCAAGGTGTTCAGGGTCTATCTAGTCAAATCCAGCAGAGACCTCGCTATTGTCAACTTTCAATAATGTTTATGGAGAGATGGAAGGCAAGGTGGAAAAAGGGAGGACGGGAGAGAAAAAACAACATCCTTGAATATCTCAAGGAGACCAGTCCAGTTCTCAGATGAAACCTCTGTGAACTTGAAAAGCTGGCTTTATAGATGAGCGAAATATCATTATTCCTGAACCTCTTCCAGACTATACTAAACTATCTAAGTAAAAGGGTTTGCTAAGAACTTCGCAGGTAAGCAGCCATATAGCTTCCCTCCTACTTCCTAAAGGAAGCAAATTATTCTTTTAAATATGTTCATGGCTTATATAAAAATGAATGGTGCCGTTAAGTCAGAGAGAGACAGGACCATATGCTAACACATATATATGGAATTTAAGAAAAATGAATGGTGCTAGTGTCAGATCATTCTTTAAAGCAGACCTGGCAGGGTCTTTGCTTGAAATTATTTTGTCAACATGTAGTTTGAATTACTGTATAAATTTGAAAGAAGAAAACCACATAGCTTAAAAACATTCTATGATCAGGTTTTGTACTTACGTAGCCTGACTTGTTTCCTGGCTGATTCAGTCTACATTAGGGCTCTTCTTTGCTGTAAGTTGAAATCATTTGCACTCTCTCCATCTAGGGTTATAAGCAGACCAGTGGTTCATGTGAAATCAGGAGTTTTAAACCCGATTTCAAATTCAAATCGTCTAGTTCTTCAAGTACTTGACATTTTTGTATGCAGGGTCATGAACAAAGTAGCTTGGATTGTTCAGTTCAAGCAACCACAACTTGAAACACCTCATACATCAGTTTTGGCTGTGATGAGCATCAGTAATGAGGACTGTCACCCAGTAGTCCCAACTGCTTGTTGCTTGTTCAAAATATGAAAGCTGAGGTTATGTAGCATATGCCAGGATAGAACAAGGCTAATTACAATGAATGGAAAGCGTCATCCCAGTAAAGCAGCAGATGACATCTCAGTGGCATAGTGCATCAAGTAGGTAATGGTAACATTTCACCTTGCTTGTTTCATTTCTAAATGGTCATGTAGCCCTTTGGAGCTGCGGTCATATTATGCTGCCTTTGCCTAACCTTATCCTAAATGACGGCCATCTTGTACATGTCTGTCCACATTATGTTAAAATCTACATATATAACCTGGTAGTGTGATCCCATAGTGCCAACTTTTTCCTCACTTAGGAAGAGACAATAGAACAATGCATGTATGAAAACAGGATCCTAACATCATCATTAATTAAATTGTTCCATCATATCTAAGAATGCATGCTACTGTCTATGCAAAGTTTTTGGAGTCAATATCCTTTTTTCAAACCTGAGAACAATTGAATCTTCTTGATGACTTAGGAAATAACAAAAGTAGGCATTTTCTTTTCGGGTTTGATAATTTAGCCAGTTCTCTCGCCAGTATCTGTGTATGTGTGGTCGACACATTAACAGTTGCTGTCCTGATTATATTGACTGATTATATTGTCTAATTAATGTTGAATCTAAAATTTTTACTTAATCACAGAGCTTCATATAGTACTAAAACGTCTACCTCAAGCCCAAGTCACAGCTTCTGGCTTGTCACTTATGACCTGTCTTTGTGGAAATAGTAGAATTAACCCCTCAGTGTGCTGGGAAAACTGGACAGCTACATGTAAAAGAATGAAATTAGAACATTCTCTAACACTATACACAAAAATGAACTCAAAATGGATTAAAGAACTAAATGTAAGACCAGATACTAAAACTCTTGGAGGAAAACATAGGCAGAACACTCTTTTGACATAAATCACAGCAATATCTTTTTCGATCCACCTCCTAGAGTAATGAAGACAAAAACAAACTGACACAGCAGTGTAAAGCAACTATACTCCAATAAAAAAAAACAAAAAGAAAACCAAAAATAAACAAATGGGACCAAATAAACTTAAAAGCAGGACTTCCCTGGTGGCGCACTTGTTAGGGATCTGCCTGCCAATGCAGGGGACACGGGTTCGATCCCTTTTCTGGGAAGATCCCACATGCCGTGGAGCAACTAAGCCCATGCGCAACAACTACTGAGCCTGCGCTCTAGAGCCTGTGAGCCACAACTACTGAAGCTCGCGTGCCTAGACCCCATGCTCCACAACAAGAGAGGCCACCACAGTGAGAAGCCTGCACACTGCAATGAAGAATAGCCCCCGCTCACCGCAACTAGAGAAAGCCTGCGCACAGCAACGAAGACCCAACGCAGCCAGAAAAAAAAAAAAAAAAAACTTAAAAGTTTTTGCACAGCAAAGGAAACCATAAACAAAGAGCAAAGGAAACCATAAACAAAGTGAAAAAAACCCCCACAGAATGGGAGAAAATATTTGCAAACGAAGCAACTGACAAGGGATTAATCTCCAAAATATACAAACAGATGATGCAGAAAACAAATAACCCAATCAAAAAATGGGCAGAAGATGTAAATAGACATTTCTCCAAAGAAGACATACAGATGGCCAAAAAGCACATGAAAAGATGCTCAACATCACTAATTATTAGAGAAATGCAAATCAAAACTACTGAGGTATCCCCTCACACTGGTCAGAATGGCCATCATCAAAAAGTCTACACACAATAAATGCTGGAGAGGGTGTGAGAAAAGGGAACCTTCCTACACTATTGGTGGGAATGTAAATTGATATAGCCACTATGGAAAACAGTATGGAGTTTCCTCAAAAAACTAAAAATACAGCTCCCATATGATCCAGCAATCCCACTCCTGAGCATATATCTGGAGAAAAATATACTTCGAAAAGATACATGCACCTCAGTGTTCATTGCAGCACTGTTTACAATAGCCAGGACATGGAAGCAACCTAAGTGTCCATTGATAGATGAATGGATAAAGAAGATATGGCACATATGCACAATGGAATACTACTCGGCCATGAAAAGGAACGAAATTGGGTCATTTGTAGACATGTGGATGGATCTAGAGACTGTCATACAGAGTGAAGTAAGGCAGACAGAGAAAGACAAATATTAAATCATATCACTCATATGTGGAATCTAAAAAAATGATACAAATGAACTTATTTACAAAACAGAAACTGACTCACAGACATAGAAAACAGACTTATGGTTACCAAAGGGGAGGGAGAGGAAGGGATAAATTAGGAGGTTGGGATTAACATATGCACATGACTATATGAAATAGATAATCAGCAAGGACCTACTGTAGAGCACAGAGAACTCTACTCAGTACTCTGTAATATATATGGGAAAAGAATCTGAAAAAGAATAGATGTATGTATATGTATAACTAAATCACTTTGCTGTATACCTGAAACTAATACAACATTGTAAATCAAATATACTTCAATTAATTTTAAAAAGGAATTAACCACTTAGTATAAAATAATTTTATGACTCTAGAAAGTTTTATTTTATAATTATTTTCATATTTATTTTTTAAATTGTTTAGAAATGAATAACAAAATATGTTTCCTCATCCAAAAGTCTAGCTTTAATATGATGTAAGTATGTTTTTTCTGACAGACAAATATATTATTATTTTAAATAACTCAGTTGATAGGAAGATATCTTTGGAAGCTTTCCTTGTGTACATATACTAGCCTCTGGGAATTAAATACTGGTGTCAGGGCTAGGTTTAGAATTTGACCCAAAATAAGCAAGCAAAATGCTTGCACAAAAAGAAAAATCCCTCTGATAAACTGAAAAACATTATAAAATCAGTAAGTACCAGTGACATTATCTGTTGTTCTTCTTGGTTATAAGTATTTCTCATTTTATTCAGAGATGTATGTTTTTGTTGATGAAATTGTTGGTGTGCAAACATTTAAAAATTAACCCCCCAAAAGGCAACTGGGGTCACATCTGCCCTATTTTAAAACAGCAGCCTAGATTTTTTTTAAATATAGAAGGATAATGTATCAAAATATTTTGTGTTTCATCTTGCACAAGAGTGGGGCAAGTTTTCACGCTTTCCTATAGAAAAAGTTGTTAGCATCTATTAATGTGCTCCCAGAGTCTTCCTTCAGCTTTCTGAAGCAAACAAGGAGTCCCTTCTGAAACAACCAAGGGATGGACATTTTTCCCTCACATCCTTACTGGGTACTCTGAAATAGATTTGCTCTCCCAGCTAGAAGTTTGTATGTTAACCATCCTTGACGTTACTTAAACCAAAAACAACAACAACAAACAAACAAAATAGCATAGAAAATACCAGAGCAAAATAACAGCCATTTAAAGATCCAGGAAAGGCCTTCCCTGGTGGCGCAGTGGTTGAGAGTCCACCTGCCGATGCAGGGGACATGGGTTCGTGCCCCGGTCCGGGAAGATCCCACATGCCGCGGGGCGGCTGGGCCCATGAGCCATGGCCGCTGAGCCTGCGCGTCCGGAGCCTGTGCTCCGCAGCGGGAGAGGCCGCAACAGTGAGAGGCCCGCGTACCGCAAAAAAAAAAAAAAAAAAAAAAAAAAAAAAGATCCAGGAAAAGATCCAGAGCCATACACTCGGGTATATTTGTGTTATTCCTTAATTATTTCTTACAAAAAGGTTGGAATCTCAGCACTGCCACTTGGGCTGTAATCAGTACAACTCAGGCAACTTACTCTGATTTTATTTTTCCTTATCTATAGAGGTAGGGTAATAATACATAGCAAGGTTGTTTGGAAGCTTAAATGAAATTATATATGTATATGAGTTTGAGACCTGACTGAGGCAAATCAACAAAGAATAATGTAGGTAGACTTAGAAGTTCAATCCAGGAAAGAAAGAAAAAAGGTGCCTGAGGTGGACATGTGGTTTATGAAAAGCAACGTGCCTGTTGATGTTTGAACTGCTTTGAAGACAAGGCTTTTGTTCTACTTGAGATACAGAAGGACAAAATCAAGGAGAAACAGCTCAGTGCTCCTCGGACTGCTCTGGCCATTACTCCTGGCAGGGCTTCAATACCAATTGAATGTGACGGTAACAGTCATTTAGAAAACAAAAAGGAATAGAAGAGACAATGGAATCAAGATGGGAAAGAAATTAAATTTAAGGCATTCTTTTAAAAGTCTGGTTTGCAGAAAACCTCCTTTCAGTCTTTGTCCTGTCTGCTTTCAAGTTGGAGTAATTGATGCCTTATCGAGGAGACGTCTATTCTTTGTGGAAGCTAATGAAGACATTAGAGTAGAGATGGACCAAGACGAGGACTTAGCCAGCTCTTCTAGGGCCTGTTGCAGCATCCTGTGTGAATGCAGATTGGGGTTCTGATTGAAATTCATGTTTATGTGGGTTCATTTTTAAGCAAAGTGTTCTCTTTGAATTGGCTGCTAGGAAGCTCAGCACCCCCCTCCGCCCCATCTTTGCAAGTGTGTAAGGTGTGCATGCTGTACATCTGATGGCTTAATTTTCCCCCTTTCAGTTCCCCTATATCCTCATTTGCTCATTTGGTTTGTATGTATTTCAAAACCACCTTAAATCTATTTTGTGATGATACATAAAATTTAAAATGCTCAATTCCTTCCCATCTCAGAAGCCCTCCCACAACCCAGGATTTCACCTGTCTGTGGTTTCCCCTGTCTGTTACATAAAGGTAATTTTTACAAGAGTTTTCTGTACTTGCTCTCTGTTTCTTCGTCTCTTGCTCACTCCTAAATCCACTGCTGTCCGGCTTTAGTCCCCACTACCTTTCTTAAATTGATTATCCAAATAGTCAAGAATGACCTCTTTCAGCAGACACCTCTCAGGCTTTCTCATGGCCTCACTGCTATAATTGTGCCATTGTTACTGTATTCATTGCTGTTGAATTTTAACTTAGCATTATCTATAGGTTTCTCCAATGAGGCTCTCTCATCCTTGTAGCCCTCACACCGCCTTCCCCATACCATGTTGGTATCTTCTGGTATTTAGAACTGGATTGTTTTGGGCTATATTTTTTTCTGTTTCTTTTCTTTGGTCCTTGTCTTTTTAGAGGGTAGTACATTTTAAAAATTTATTGATCATTCTTATTTTCTGTATCTCTTGCAGGATTCCCCTGAGTTTATTTCTCATCTTTTTAAAGCACTTCCTCTAAGAATGTTTCCAAAGTGGGCCTTTGGGTGGCAAACTTCCTAAGACGTTATCAGCCTGAGAGCATATTTATTTCACCATCACATGTATATAATAATTTTTGGACATAAAATTGTAGGCTCAAAGTTTTTCCCTTCAGTACTTTAAAATATTACTTTATTATCTTTCTGCATCCAATTTTTTCTACTGGGAGATACGACTTCATTCAGATTTTTATCCTTTGGAAATGATAAGCTTTTTCCTTCTTCAAGGCTTTAGAGTTTTCTCTTGTCTTACATTTCACTATCATGCCAATCTCCTTGGTTTGTCATCTTTTAGTCCTAGAGGTTTAAAGGGGAGAAGTGGAGGAATAAATGTCCCAGGGGTCGATCTGCTTCACTGCTGTACTCTAGCTCCCTGCTCCACTGGGCTTTTGGGTGCCAGATGTTGTACCACAGAAACAGGCTGGTTTTTGTGATCTTGCATGGCAGTGCTGGGTGGAGACTAGAGCAGAATTTAAAAGCTTTCCCTGAACCTCTTCTCTCATTGCACCAGACTGCACTTGACCTTGCTGATTCATGACAGCCTTTGGTTTCCCTGGGACTTTCTCAGTTTTTATGTTACTGATACTTTCGTCTGTGCAACCTCTAGCTTCCGTGATTTCTCCAGAGTTGATTTGGCGGAAGGAACTCAGCAACCAGGTCTGGTTCGTCATCTTGTCAGAATTGGAAGACTCCCTTCAGCAGTGTTTTACACAATTGACTCATGCCTTCTTCCTAAAACACTCTTGCCTTACTTTCCTGATAGTACATTTATGGGTTGCTTCTTTTTCTTCTTCTAAGAGTCCTCTTCTGCCCATTCCTGTTCTAAGTCCTGCTTCTTGTTGTACTCCACATCCTCTGGAGCTGATCCCATGTCCTTTAAAACCTCAATTAGCACCTACTTGCTGAAGGTACCTCATGATCTATTTTCAGCTATAGGCTCTGCTGTACTCCAGACTTATATAGCCAGCTCACCAGTGGACATGACCAGCTAGATGCAAAACACATCTGAAAAATCAGCCTACTCCTTACAGCCCCTCCTGGGTTGTCTCTAACTGTAAGGCCTCCATTTAACTTTCAAAGCCAGAATCTGATTGTCCTTCTTGACTTCTCCTTTACAGCCCACATTTAATTAATTATCAAATTCTGTTGATTCTGCCTCCTCAACATATCTTAGACTCATCTCCTTTTCTCTATTCCTACTTTAAGCCTTAATCTAGGCCACCATCATCAATCACCAGTGATGTAAATGACCCTCCTAACTGTTCCTCTCCCTCCCTCCCTATTCCATCCTGTACAGTTGGAGTGAAACCTTTAATTCAGCCATTCTCAAACTTTTTGATCTCAGGCAACCTTTGCATTCTTAAAATTTGTTGAGGGCTCCAAGGACCTTCGTTTCTGTGCTATGCATAGATATTGATATAGATATTTACTTTATTAGAAACTAAAACAATAAAATTTAAAACACAAGCACATCAGATCAGTGATGTCATCACTCATTTTGTAGCCTCTGGAAAACTCCACGGTGCACAAGAGAATGAGAGTAAAAAAGGAAAAGAGTGTCTTACTA
The DNA here is from genome assembly GCF_003676395.1 of Aethalodelphis obliquidens. Lineage (NCBI taxonomy): Eukaryota > Metazoa > Chordata > Mammalia > Artiodactyla > Delphinidae > Aethalodelphis > Aethalodelphis obliquidens. The sequence goes on from NW_020837971.1 coordinate 6,729,566, forward strand.
TTAATATGAAAATAGTTTTGACCACACAGACTTCTGAAGATTTTAGGAGTGCCCTAGAGCTTTGTGGACCACACTGTGGGAACCACTGCTTAATTTACTCATCTGAACCCATTGTTTCCCATTTTCAGTCACTTCATTGCCTTGCCATGGTCTCTCAGGATGGTGTCCGAAAGCTCCAGCAAGATATACAAGACCCTTCATGATCTGACCTCTGTCTGTCTCTCCAGACTCACCTGCTGTGATGTCCCTACTCTGACCTCTGCTTCAGCCAGGCTGACAACTTGCCAGCCTCAGCACTTACTCTTTCTTCTCCAGGCCATCACTCCTGCTTTCATCTTGGCCTGGAATGCCTTGTGCCCCTACTCATTCTTCTGCTTGTCTTCAACTTTGCCTAAAACCTTCCCTGAAAACCAGGCCCCTCCTCTGGTTTCCTTGCACTTAACCCCATTTAAACATTTCCCCTCTTCGTTTGTAACTGTTGTTTACTTATGTCTCCCTCAAAGGACTATAAGCTCCTTGCATCTTCGTCATGGCTTTTCAGCACAGTACCAGACACAGAGTAGATGTTCAATAGCATTATTGAATCAATGGATGAAAAAGCAGATGTAAAGGGCTTCCCTGGTGGCGCAGTGGTTGAGAGTCCGCCTGCCGATGCAGGGGACGCGGGTTCGTGCCCCAGTCCGGGAAGATCCCACATGCCGCAGAGTGGCTGGGCCTGTGAGCCATGGCCGCTGAGCCTGCGCGTCCGGAGCCTGTGCTCCGCAACGGGAGAGGCCACAACAGTGAGAGGCCCGTGTACCGCAAAAACCAAAAACAAACAAACAAACAAAAAAACCAGATATATAGTAATATAAGGCATTTTTAACTGACTTACATATTTTTCTTTTAGATGCTTAGTAAATTGGCATCTATTTATGGTTTTCTATAACGTGTATTAATTCACCTCTTTTGTTAAAAAATTCCAATTTAAAAACACTAGTAAGATATTAGTTATGGATACTACTGGGTATATGCTATGGACCAACTTAATTGATGGTTACGGAAAACTAGCTGCCCCTGATTGGGTCCACCTTCCCCCGACCAACCAGGAAATGTGTATGGTGGGGCTAGGGCATAAAGAGAAGCAGTTCCGTGTGTGTGACTACTTTCTTGGCCACCTAGAACTGTGGAATATTTGCCTGTGGGTGATCTTTCTGCTCCAGCAATAACTTAGCGTAGGGTCAGAGGAGACACATGAAAATTGCATACAAAAGCTTTTCTGCATATGTCAATTTTTCTGGGAAGGGGATGCATAGCTTTCACCTTTGAAAGGGCTCAAGGATTCAGAAAAGCCTAAGAACCACTTTACAATTAATGACTCGCTTTTCAGTGTGTAGTGGGCTATTTTATTTCCAATGAAGAAGAGTGAACTTAGGTGTGAGATCAATCAGTGTCTCAGGTCCATTTTATGATGGCATATTTATACGTACTATGACTCTGTGAGACTTCTTTATTGAATTTGTAGAGTTCTGTACTGTATGTAATGTAAAGTGAGGATGTGAGTCTAAATTAGACAGCTGCTATGCAGATAGACTTGCAAAGTGATTAGAGGCAAATTCAGACCTAAGTTTTCAGGTTAATGCTAATAAATCACGTTCAAAATAGGCTTATGCTCAGAAAGCTATTTTGTAAGATCAGATTTCAGTTGCTGATCAATCCTTTAGATAGATAATCCTTAAAAACCCATCAATATGTTTCATATAGATACTGATTAATAATATGATTCATTTTATTCGGTGTTTATTTAACTATTAATTTATTAATATATTATAAATTATTTATTAAGTATATTAAGTGTTCATTAAGTGTTTTGTTCACATCTGGGATATATCTTTTTTGCTAAAGATATAATTTTCTTATTTGGTGACACCACAACATTAAAGCAAAAGAAAAGTAAACATTTAAAAATGAAAATGCATGGAAAAAAATGGGATTGAATGCTTTCCATAATATTCTTTTCAATATTCATTTATTAAAAGGCTTTATATTTTGATTTTTTTTCCTTCCATATTAGATTTCTTTACTTATTTTTATCACCCCTCCCCACCCAAGATATACACACTGGTAGTCTTTATGGTTAGAACATATTCTGGATTTGTTAGAGCATAAAGTGTCCTCAATCGATGGCCCCTTGCTTGGATTATTTAATATCTTTTTTCTTTTTCTCTATTTTGAAAGTTTACCTCAAGAAAGTCTGTTTCTTATTTAATTCCTATCAGTTTTACATTTCCTCCTGACTGATTATTTATAGACTAGCCCCATGGCCTGTGATTCAACCTCATAAAGTCAACTGTGTTACTTATGATTCTCAAACAACAAAAATAAGGCCATTGCCAAGATCCTAGAAGAGAAATGACAAAGGTAATATTTGATCTAGGAATATGCTTTGGATTTACATTTGAATATGAGGATTCTGGTGTTTTGAAAATTATAGTAGTAATAACAATAAAAGCATTTCAAATAGTAGCTGTTATACACACTTATTATCTTCTAGACCTGCACTGGGCAATATGGTAGCCCCTAGCCACATGTAGCTACTGATCACTTGAAATGTGACCAGTGCCACATGTTGAAAGGATAATATTTTGGAGATATAAGGTTAAATAAAATATATTATTAAAATTAGTTTCACCTGTTTCTTTTCACTCTTTTAATGAGGCTGCTAGAATATTTCAAAGTTATATAAGTGGCTTACATTATACTTATTATATGAAGTTATATAAATATTGTTATAACAATTTTATTATAACAATAACATAATAGTGTAATAATATTATACAATAATATTTTTATATAGAGTTACATAAGTGACTAGCAATGGTCCAGGTACTTTATATGCATTTTAATCTCATTTAATCCTTATGAGGTATATATTTTTAATATTCTCATTTTTCATAGAAGGAAACTGATAGATTAAATAGCTAACCTAGGGTTGTCTATGGTAGGACCAGTACACAAACCCAATTCGTGCTCTTAAGCAGTAGTCTCTAAACTTTTTGATAGCAGCCCCTGTGAGTTCTTTTTTTGCCACCAGTGACAGCAGTGTGATTGAATAGGATTCTTTATTTATTAAAATCTTGGTTTCTTACTTTGTGATGGAGTAGTTCAATGGTCTCATTCATTTTTTTTTTCTTTTTTCTTTTTTTTTTTTTGCGGTACGTGGGCCTCTCTCACTGTTGTGGCCTCTCCTGTTGCGGAGCACAGGCTCCGGATGCGCAGGCTCAGCGGCCATGACTCACGGGCCCAGCCGCTTTGCGGCATGTGGGATCTTCCCGGGCCGGGGCACGAACCTGTGTCCCCTGCGTTGGCAGGTGGACTCTCAACCACTGTGCCACCAGGGAAGCCCTCTCATTCATTTTTAAAATGCATGCATTTAGTGGATCTGATGGCTGAAATATAGACCTCACAACAATATGTACATCATATGAAGGGCATCATTGACTGACTGCATTTACTAAAGCATGATGTTCAGTTTTTTTATCCATTCATTAATTATGCAAAGGCTTTTACTGAAATTCAGCTAGTAAATTTCTATTTCTCTTCATGTCTTTAAGTTGTTCTGGCACACGAATTGGTTGATGTTGTAGTTTTATATTATTAAGTGGTTCCTATGAAAATTCTTTGTTAGAAAGATTTTAAAACAGGTTTAGGACTTCCCTGGTGGTGCAGTGGTTAAGAATCCGATTGCCAATGCAGGGGACACGGGTTTGAGCCCTGGTCCCGGAAGATCCCACATGCTGTGGAGCAACTAAACCCATGCACCACAACTACTGAACCTGCATGCCACAACTACTGAAGCCCACACGCCTAGAGCCCATGCTCTGCAATAAGAGAAGCCACCACAATGAGAAGCCCACACACCACAATGTAGAGAAGACCCCGCTTGTGGCAATTAGAGAAAGCCCGTGTGCAGCAACGAAGACCCAACACGGCCCTAAATAAATAAATAAATTTATTTAAAAAAAAACAGGTTTAAAATGACATGAAGCTTTTTAGAGGTGACACACATAATTTTTATGAAGAAAAAAAATGAAAACATTTCCATATGTTATTTTTTTAAATCCATGTTTAAACATTTCCATGTTTGTCTTTTAGATATTTCTGCTCTCATTGCTAAAAATGACACCTTTGGGGGCTTCCCTGGTGGCGCAGTGGTTGAGAGTCCGCCTGCCGATGCAGGGGACATGGGTTCGTGCCCCGGTCCGGGAAGATCCCACATGCCGCGGAGCGGCTGGGCCCGTGAGCCATGGCCGCTGAGCCTGCGCGTCCGGAGCCTGTGCTCCGCAACGGGGCGCGTACCGCAAAAAAAAAAAATGACACCTTTGCTTTGAAGAGACAGATTAAGTATAATTATATATTTTTTTCAAAATATCTGCTATGTCACATACTTCTTGTCATCACAGAGCAATTTGGAAGATTTATAACACTTGTCCTTTGTCAGAAAATGTGCAACATCTTTACATTTGACAAGTTTCTTCACTTCTGTATTTTGCCACAAGATACCAGAGATGAAACAGTTTTTATGGTTAGCAACAATCTTATTTTAAAGTATTGTAAAGATTCTACCAGGCTCTACTTTTTAAAAAATGTTTGTACAAAATGAACTGCATTGATGACACTGTTACATTGTGCACCTTGGCTGCCCTTGTAAGTGGCATTAGCTTGACTGCAGTGAATGAATTTTGTATCTGGTGCTTTCTCTGTAACCTGACCTTGGAAATATTTTCTTTAAAATCCTAATTTAAAAAGTTATTACACTGGTTATACCTGCATAGATTTTCCATAAAACATGGTTCTCACCAAATAATTCATATACTATGTGCATATAGATTCTCTGGTACATCAGAGGCTCATGAAAACAATTTTTCATGATTTTGTCATTGAGGTGTAATTTGTGTATAAGGGGAATTAGAAATTATTTAAAACTGAATGATAATTGAAGACACAACATATCAATTTGGGGATGCAGTTAAAGCAGTGCTTAAGAGGAATTTATAGTTTCAAATGCTTGTATTAGAAAGGAGGAAAGGCACTATAGAGCACAGGGAAGTATATCCAATACCCTGTGACAAACCATAGTGGAAAAGTATATGAAAAAGTATATGTATGTATATGTATCTATAACTGAATCACTTTGCTGTATGGCAGAAATTAACACAACATTGTAAATCAACTATAGTTCAATAAAGTTAAAAAATAGAAAGGAGGAAAGGCTTAGAAATCTGTGATTTATATTTCCATGTTAGGAAGGCAGAAAAAGATAAGCAAATTAACCCAACAGTAAGTAGAAGAAAGGAACTAATAAATTAAGAGTAGAAACAAATTAAACAGAATGCAAACAACAAAGAAGATTAACAAAGCCAAAAGTTAGTTTTTAAAAACACTGACAAAATCATTAAATCTCTGGCAAGGCTTTTCAAGAAAAAAAGAGAAAATGCAAATTACCAATATCAGGAAGGAAAGGGGATATCATCAGAAATTTTACAAACTATAAAGAATACTAAATAATATGAACAAGTATATGCCACTTCTATGAAATGGACACTTTTTTGAAAAACAATTTATCAAAATTGACACAAGATGAAGTAGAAAATATGAATAGGCTTATGTCTATGAACAACGTTACATTTATTAACAAAAATCCCCTCACAGAGAAAACTTCAGATCTAGGTAGTTTCACTGATGAATTTTATCAAAGAATTAAGGAAGCTATAATAATCTTATATAAACTCTTTATAAAGCAGCAGCAGCAGCAGAAGAAACACTTCCTGACTAATTTATGAGGCCAGAATAACCCTGGATACCACAGTCAGGCAAAGGCATTACAGAAAACTGCAAATGAATATTCCTTATAAACATAGACATAAAATTCTTTTAAAATTAGTGAATCAAATCCAACAATACATATAAAAATTATATATATATATATATATATATATATATATATATGACCAGCTGGGCTTTATCCCAGGAATGATTCAAATATCAAACAATTTTACTTACTGTATCAACAGACTAAAAGTTGAATATCATGTGATTATCTCAAATGATGCAGAAAGAGCATTTGACAAAATTCAGTGTCTGTTCATGATTTAAAAAAAATTAACAGTAAACAAAGAATGGTGTAAACTCCTCAATCTGGTAAAGTGCATTTACAAAAAGCCTACAGCTAAAATAGTGATGATGAAAGTTGAATACTTTCTCCTTCAGGTCAGGAACAAAGCAAGGATATCTACTGTCACTATTTTTATTTGACATAGTAGTAGAAATCCTAGCCAATGAAAAAAGTAAGAAAAAGAAGTAAAACAAAAATTGGTAAGAAAGAAGTAAATCTGTCCCTAAATATAAACAACATGATGTACAGAAAATTCTAAGGAAGCAACCACAATCTTAACCACCATGACAAAACCTACTGAAACTAATATGTGAATTTCACAATTCAAGGTCAGTGTATAGTACAAAGACATAAACTTGTCACCCATAGAGTATGGTTTTAAATGAACCAAAGTATAAGTTTGGCCATATGAAATTTTGACCTACTTGAACAGAGATTATATGGAAAGCCTAATAATAAGGGGAAGGAAAATTTGAGTAATTTAAATTCCCATATAGATAACACATACATGTGTACATGCATACATATATACATAAGCAAATGACATTCAACCTACAGTTTATATATCCTCTCTTCAGACACTCATCAAATTGAAGAGAACAATTCATTAGCTTGTTTTCTCTCTGTCCCAGGTTCTCTCAGAGTGGCACTAATTAGCACAAAAATGGTTGGGGGAGGAGAGGCGTAAGGAAAAAAGAAGAGAAGTTGCATAAACTGTGATTGTATGTTGACTGAATTAGAATGCTAAGTAGAGAATGCAGAGAAGATCATGACCAGGGTGACCTTCTGATTGGTTCAAGGCATGTGAACTATGGAACTCTATTTCTAAAGAATTGTGTGACTACATAGGTTAACTGTGAATCCTAAGGAAGACTGGGTATCTACTTGTAGGATATTTACTTACACTAATATCTGATTTATGACTAAGTCATGTGAGTGGTTCCTTTCAATTTTTTTTTTTAGTTTTTGTTTTGTTTTGTTTTGTTTTGTTTTTTGCGGTACGCAGGCCTCTCACTGTTGTGGCCTCTCCCGTTGAGGAGCACAGGCTCCGGACGTGCAGGCTCAGCAGCCATGGCTCACGGGCCCAGCCGCTCCGCAGCACGTGGGATCTTCCTGGACCGGGGCATGAACCCATGTCCTCTGCATTGGCAGGTGGACTCTCAACCACTGTGCCACCAGGGAAGCCCTCTGTTTTAGTTTTTAAAACAGCTTTATTGAGGTATAATTGATGCACAAAAAACTGCACAAATTTAATGTATATAATTTGATGAGTTTAGACAGATGTACACAGCCATAAAACCATTACTACAATCAAGGTAATAGACATATCAATTACCTCCAAAAGTAGTTCCCTTGTGTCTCTTTCTTTTCTTTCTCCCTTTCTCCCTTTTTTCCTTTTTCTTTCTTTCTTTCTTTCTTTCTCTTTCTTTCTTTCTTTCTTTCTTTCTTTCTTTCTTTCTTTCTTTCTTTCTTTCTTTCTTT